>NW_027414935.1:0-32082 GCF_964106895.1 Numenius arquata
CCCCCGAGAACCCCCTTTTTGAACACCCCCCCCCACCCATGGGACCCCCCTCCGTTTTTAGGGACCCCCCCCTTCTCCTTGGGGACCCCCCCCTTGGCGCCCCCCCCCCCCACTTTTGGGACCCCCCCCCCCCACCCATTGGGACCCCTCCAACCCCCCCCCCCCCCCCACCCATGGGACCCCCCCCCTTGACCCCCCCCACTTTGGGACCCCCCCACCCATGGGACCCCCCCCCTTGACCCCCCCCCCCCCCTTGGGACCCCCCCCCCCTTGGGACCCCCCCCATTTTTGGGGACCCCCCCCCCCTTCTCCTTGGGGACCCCCCCCCACCCATGGGACCCCCCCCCCCCCCCGGCATCTCCCCCCCCTTTGGGACCCCCCCCCCTTGGGACCCCCCCATTTTTTGGGGACCTCCCCCCCACCCATTGCGACCCCCTCCCAACCCCCCCCCCCCCCCCCCATGGGACCCCCCCCCGGCAATCCCCCCCCCCCCTTTGGGACCCCCCCCCCCCCCATGGGACCCCCCCCCATTTTTTGGGGACCCCCCCCCACCCCATTGCAACCCCCCTCCACCCCCCCCCCATGGGACCCCCCCCCCTTGGGGCCCCCCCATTTTTGGCGCCCCCCCCACTTTTGGAACCCCCCCCCACCCATGGGACCCCCCTTTGGGACCCCCCCCCTTGACCCCCCCCTCACTTTGGGGACCCCCCCCTTTGGGGGCCCACCCCACCTCTGGAACCCCCCCCCTTTGGGACCCCCCCCTTGGGACCCCCCCATTTTTTGGGGACCCCCCCCCACCCATTGCAACCCCCTCCACCCCCCCCCATGGGACCCCCCCCTTGGGGCCCCCCCATTTTTGGGGACCCCCCCCCCTTTCTCCTTGGGTACTCCCCCCTTGACCCCCCCCCACTTTGGGGACCCCCCCACCCATGGGACCCCCGCTTTTCCCCCCCCTGCCCTTGGGACCCCCCCCCTTTGGGGACCCCCCCCACCTCTGGGACCCCCCCCCCCCTTTGAGACCCTCCCCCCACCCATGGGACCCCCCCCTTGGGACCCCCCCCATTTTTTGGGGACCCCCCACCCATTGGGACCCCCCCCGACACCCCCCCCTTTGGGGAATCCCCCCCCATGGGACCCCCCCCCCCATTTTTAGGGACCCCCCCCCTTCTCCTTGGGGACCCCCCCTTGGGACCCCCCCACCCATGGGACCCCCCCCCGACACCCCCCCCCTTTGGGCCCCCCCCCCTGGTTCCCCCCCCCATTTTTTGGGGACCCCCCCACCCATGGGACCCCCCCCCGACACCCCCCCCTTTGGGCCCCCCCCCCGGGACCCCCCCCCCCACTTTGGGGACCCCCCCCCCCTTGGGACCCCCCTTTGGGACCCCCCCCCTCTTCCCCCCCCCTCCCCTTGGGGAACCCCCCCCCCGGGAACCCCCTCGGGGACCCGCCCCCCCCCCCGGGAACCGCCCCTCGCGGCTCCGCCCACCCCGTGACGTCATCCCGCGAAGCCCCGCCCCCCCCCTCCCTTCGCGCTGCTGGGGGGTGGCGGGAACTGGGACCAGTGGGGGGGGGCGGGTTTATCCCAGTTTAGACCAGTTTGGCCCAGTTAAGGACTGGTGTGGCCCAGTTCAGCCCAGTCTCCCCCCAGTTTGGTCCCAATTCCTCCCAGTTTAGCCCAGTTCAGGACTCTCAGGTCCCAGTTTAGCCCAGTTTCCCTCCAGTTTGCCCCAGTTCAGCCCAGTTTGCCCCAGTTTGGTCCCGCTTTCTCCCAGTTTAGCCCAGTTCAGGACTCTTGAGTCCCAGTTTAGCCCAGTTTTCTCCCAGTTTGCCCCAGTTTAGCCCAGTTTTCCCCCAGTTTCCTCCCAGTTTAGCCCAGTTTGGCCCTGCTTCCTCCCAGTTCAGGACTCTTGTCCCAGTTTATCCCAGTCTCCTCCCAGTTTAGCCCAGTTTTCCCCCAGTTTCCCCCCAGTTCAGCCCAGTTTTCCCCCAGTTTTCCCCAGTTCAGCCCAGTTTCGTCCCGCTTTCTCCCAGTTTAGCCCAGTTCAGGACTCTTGGGGCCCAGTTTAGCCCAGTTTGCCCCCAGTTTCCCCCTAGTTCAGCCCAGTTTGCCCCAGTTTAGCCCACTTTGCCCCCAGTTTCCCACCAGTTTGGCCCAGTTAGCCCCATTTGGTCCCTCTTTCTCCCAGTTTGGCCCAGTTCAGGACTCTTGGGTCCCAGTTTAGCCCAGTTTGGTCCTGCTTCCTCCCAGTTTAGCCTAGTTCAGGACACTCGGATCCCAGTTTAGCCCAGTTTCCCCCCAGTTTGCCCCAGTTTGACCCATTTCAGGACTTTTGGGTGCCAGTTTAGCCCAGTTTTCCCCCGGTTTGCCCCAGTTCAGCCCAGTTTGCCCCAGTTTGGTCCTGCTTTCTCCCAGTTTAGCCCAGTTCAGGACTCTTTTGTCCCAGTTTAGCCCAGTCTCCTCCCAGTTTGCCCCCAGTTTAGCCCAGTTTGCCCCCAGTTTGCCCCCAGTTTGGCCCAGTTTAGCCCAGTTTGGTCCCGCTTTCTCCCAGTTTATCCCAGTTCAGGACACTCAGATCCCAGTTTGCCCCCAGTTTGAACTGTTTCAGGACTTTTGGGTGCCAGTTTAGCCCACTTTGCCCAGTCTCCCCCCAGTTTGTCCCAGTTTAGCCCAGTTCAGGACTCTTGGGTACCAGTTTAGCCCAGTTCCCCCCCAGTTTGCCCCAGTACAGCCCAGTTTGCCCTCAGTTTAGCCCAGTTTGCCACCTGTTTCCCTGAGTTTAGTCCAGTTTGGCCCAGTTCGGGACTCTCAGGTCCCAGTTTAGCCCAGTTTGCCCCCAGTTCACCCCAGTTCAGCCCAGTTTGCCCCCAGTTTGGCCCAGTTTGCCACCTGTTTCCCCTAGTTTAGTCCAGTTTGGCCCAGTTTGCCACCTGTTTCCCCGAGTTTAGCCCAGTTTGCCCACAGTCTCCCCCCATTTTGGCCCAGTTCAGGACTCTCAGGTCCCAGTTTAGCCCAGTTTGCCCCCAGTTCACCCCAGTTCAGCCCAGTTTGCCCCCAGTTTGGCCCAGTTTGCCACCTGTTTCCCCTAGTTTAGTCCAGTTTGGCCCAGTTTGCCACCTGTTTCCCCGAGTTTAGCCCAGTTTGCCCACAGTCTCCCCCCATTTTGGCCCAGTTCAGGATTCTCAGGTCCCAGTTCAGCCCAGTTTGCCCCCAGTTCCCCCCCAGTTCAGCCCAGTTTGCTCCCAGTTTAGCCCAGTTTGCCACCTGTTTCCCTGAGTTTAGCCCAGTTTGCCCACAGTCTCCCCCCATTTTGGCCCAGTTCAGGACTCTCAGGTCCCAGTTCAGCCCAGTTTGCCCCCAGTTCCCCCCCAGTTCAGCCCAGTTTGCTCCCAGTTTGGCCCAGTTTGCCACCTGTTTCCCTGAGTTTAGCCCAGTTTGCCCACAGTCTCCCCCCATTTTGGCCCAGTTCAGGACTCTCAGGTCCCAGTTCAGCCCAGTCTCCCCCCAGTTTGCCCCCGTCCAGCCCAGTTTCTCCCAGTTTAGCCCAGTTTGCCCACAGTCTCGGCCCAGTTTAGCCCAGTTCAGGACTCCTGGGTCTCAGTCCAGCCCAGTCTCGGCCCAGTTTAGCCCAGTTCAGGACTCTCAGGTCCCAGTTCAGCCCAGTCTCCCCCCAGTTCCCCTCCCAGTTTGCCCCAGTTTGGCCCCGTTTGCGCAGGTCCTTGGTGCGGTGGGACATCGACGTTCTGGGAGAGGGCAGCTTCCGTGACACCCCGGCCCTGCAGCTGCTGTAAGGTCCCCAAGATGTCCCCAACCTGTCCCCAGCTTGTCCCCAACCTGTCCCCGAGGTTCTCATGGTGTCCCCGTGGTGTCCTCATGGTGTCCCCCATGTCCCCAACCTGTCCCCAACCTGTCCCCAATGTCTCCCTGAGGTTCTCATGGTGTCCCTGTGGTGTCTTCACGGTCCCCAACCTGTCCCCGATGTCCACATGGTGTCCCCAAGGTCCCAAAGGTGTCCCCAAGGTCCCAAACATGTCCCCGAGGTCCCCATGGTGTCCCTGAGGTTCCCATCCCATGCCATCCCTAAGCTGTCCCCAACGTGTCCCCAGGGTCCCCATGGTATCCCCATGTTGTCCTCGAGGTGTCCCCAATGTGTCCCCAGTGTCCCCAACCTGTCCCCAACCTGTCCCCAACCTGTCCCCATGGTGCCCCTGATGTCTCCCTGAGGTTCTCATGGTGTCCCCGTGGTGTCTTCATGGTCCCCAACCTGTCCCCGAGGTCCCCAACCTGTCCCCATGGTGTCCCCAAGGTCCCCAGCCTGTCCCAAACATGTCCCCAAGGTCCACATGTTGTCCCCAACGTGTCCCCAGTGTCCCCAACCTGTCCCCAAGGTGTCCCCAACCTGTCCCCAATGTCCCCAACGTATCCCCAACCTGTCCCCAATGTGTCCCCAATGTGTCCAGGAGATCCCCAACATCCCCAAGGTGTCCCCAAGGTCCTCATGTTGTCCCCAATGTGTTCTCGAGGTTCTCGTTGTGTCCCCAAAGTCCCTATGGTGTCTCCATGGTGTCTCCAACATGTCCCTGAGGTCCCCATTGTGTCCTCAATGTGTCCAGGAGGTCCCCAACCTGTCCCTAACATCCCCAACCTCTCCCCAACGTCCCCATGGTGTCCTCAGGGTGTCTCCAACCAGTCCCCAGTGTGTCCCCATGGTGTCCCCAAGGTCCCCGAAGGGGGTCCAACATGTCCCCGAGGTCCCCAACCTGTCCCCAAACTGTCTCCATGGTGTCCCCAAGGTCCCCATGCCACTCCCAATGTGTCCCTGAGGTCCCCATGGTCCCCACACCATGCCCAGCTTATCCGCAAGGTCCTCACAGTGGCCCCACCATCCCCAAGATGTCCCCAAGGGTGTCCCCAAGGACCTCTTGAAATCCCCAAGGTCCCCAAAGTGTCTCCAAGACGCACTGAGTGTCCCCCAGGGTGACTCCAAGGTGTCCCCAGGGTGCCATAGGGTGTCCTCAGGATGTCCCTAGGTCACCAGGTTTTCCCCAAGGTCCCCAAAGTGTCCCCAAGGTCCCCCGAGAGTCCCCAGGGTGTCCCCAGGGTGTCCCTGGGGGCGACAGTGGGGTGTCCCCAAGGGTGACAGTGGGGTGTCCCCACAGGTTGGTCACTGCCGGGCGCTTGGGGACCATAGGGGATGGGGCCTTCGCCGGGCTGGTGCTACTGGAGTACTTGTGAGTAGGACTGGAAGGGACTGGGAGGGGACTGGGAGGCATTGGCTTGTACTGAGAGGCACTGGGGGGGGGACTGGGAGGGACTAGGAGGGACTGGGAGGTGCTGGGAGGGGACTAGGAGAGACTGGGGAGGGACTGGGAGGCACTGGGAGGGGACTGGGAGGCACTGGGGAGGGACTGAGAGGCACTGGGAGGGGACTGGGTGGGACTGGGGGGGCACTGGGTTGAACTGGGAAGCACTGGGGAGGGACTAGGAGGCATTGGCTTGTACTGGGAGGCACTGGGGAGGGACTGAGAGGCACTGGGAGGGGACTGGGGGGGCACTGGGTTGGACTGGGAAGCACTGGGGAGGGACTGGGAGGTGCTGGGAGGGGACTAGGAGAGACTGGGGAGGGACTGGGAGGTGCTGGGAGGGGACTGGGAGGCACTGGGGAGGGACTGGGAGGCATTGGCTTGTACTGGGAGGCACTGGGAGGGGACTGGGAGGCACTGGGGAGGGACTGAGAGGCACTGGAAGGGGACTGGGGGGGCACTGGGTTGGACTGGGAAGCACTGGGGAGGGACTGGGAGGCACTGGGAGGGGACTGGGAGGCAATGGGGAGGGACTGGGGGGGGGCGCTGGGTTGGACTGGAAGGGGACTGGGAGGCACTGGGGAGGGACTGGGGGGGGCGCTGGGTTGGACTGGAAGGGGACTGGGAGGCACTGGGGAGGGACTGGGGAGCATTGGGTTCTACTGGGAGGCACTGGGTTGGACTGGGAAGCATTGGGAGGGGACTGGGGAGCACTGGGATGTACTGGGAGGCACTGGGTTGGACTGGGAGGCACTGGGGAGGGGACTGGGGGACACTGGGAGGAAACTGGGAGGCACTGGGATGTACTGGGAGGTACTGGTGTCCCCAGGTTCATCGAGGACAACGAGGTGGGGACAATCGCCCCCACAGCCCTGAGGGGGCTCCGGGGGCTGCTCTACCTGTGAGTGACACCGGGGACACCCTGGGGACATCCCTGGCACCCCCTGGGGACACCTTGGGGACATTGGGGACATCCCTGGGGACATCCCTGGGGACCCCATGCAATCCCCTGGGGATACCTTGGGGACACCCTGGGAACACTGGGACACCCTGGGGACACCTTGGGGACACTGGGGACATCTCTGGGGACACCTTGGGGACCCCATGCAATCCCCTGGGGACACCTTGGGGACACTTGGGGACATCTCTGGGGACATTGGGGACACCCTGGGACTCACTGGGGCACACTGGGGACATCCCTGGGGACATTGGGGACGCCTCGGGGACATCCCCGGCACCCCCTGGGGACACCTTGGGGACATTGGGGACATCCCTGGGGACACCTTGGGGACCTCCCTGCAATCCCCTGGGGACACCTTGGGGACACTGGGGACATCTCTGGGGACATCCCTGGGGACACCTTGGGGACTCCCAGGGGATCCCCTGGGGACACACTGGGAACCCCCCTGGACAAACTGGGGACACCCTGGGGACATCGGGGACACCTTGGGGACACACTGGGACTCACTGGGGACACCCTGGGATCCCCTTGGGGACACTGGGGACACCTTGGGGATACTGGGGACTCACTGGGACTCACTGGGGACACCTTGGGGACACTGGGGACACCTTGGGGACCCCCTGGACACACTGGGGACACCTTGGGGACACTGGGGACACACTGGGACTCACTGGGGACACCTTGGGGACATTGGGGACATCCCTGGGGACACCTTGGGGATACTGGGGACTCACTGGGGACACCTTGGGGACACTGGGGACACACTGGGACTCACTGGGGACACCTTGGGGACACCCTGGGGACCCTCTGGGACACCCTGGGGGCACCTTGGGGACCCCGAGGACACCTTGGGGACCCCCTGGACACACTGGGGACATCCCTGGGGACACCTTGGGGACACCCCCGGGATACCCCCTCCACTGTGTCCCCGCGTCCCCCCCCCCGTGTCCCCCCCCGTGTCCCCAATGTCCCCACAGGAGTTTGGCCAACAACCGCCTGGAGACGTTGCCCCGAGGGCTCTTCCAGGGGCTGGAGACGCTGACCCAGCTGTGGGTGACATCGGGGGGGACATTGGGACGTGGGGGGGACATCGGGGACATGGGGGGACATTGGGACGTGGGGGGACATCGGGGGACATGGGGGGGACATTGGGACATGGGGGGACATGGGGACATCGGGGACATGGGGGGACATTGGGACGTGGGGGGACATCGGGGGACATGGGGGGGACATCGGGGACATGGGGGGACATGGGGACATCGGGGGACATGGGGGGGACATTGGGACATGGGGGGACATGGGGACATCGGGGGACATGGGGGGGACATTGGGGATGTGGGGGGGATGTGGGGGCATGGGGGGACATTGGGGGACATGGGGACATGGGGGATGTGGGGGGGACATTGGGGACATGGGGGGGACATGGGGGGGACATAGGAGACATGGGGGGACATTGGGGACATGGGGGATGTGGGGGGGACATTGGGACATGGGGGGATGTGGGGGACATTGGGACACTGGGGGGACATTGGGGGGACATGGGGGGGACATTGGGGACATGGGGACACTGAGGGGACATGGGGGGGGCCATTGGGGGCCATTTGGGACATGGGGGGGACATTGGGGACTTGGAGGGACATGGGGGGGACATGGGAGGACATTGGGGGACACAGGAAGGGCTTGGGGGGGGACATTGAGATCATGGGGAGGACACTGGGGGACATTGGGGACATGGGGGGACGTGGGGGACATTGGGGGACATGGGGGGACATTGGGGGGACATTGGGGACTTGGAGGGGCACGGGGGGACATTGGGGACATGGGGGGGACACTGGGAGGGTATGGGAGGGACACTGGGGGGACATGGGGGGGGACATTGGGACATGGGGGACATTGGGGACATGGGGGGACACTGGGATGTGGGGGGATGGGGGGGACATTGGGGGACACGGGGGGGACATGGGGACATTGGGGGGACATGAAGGGGACATTGGGGACATGGGGGGACATGAGGATGTGGGGGGACATTGGGGACATTGGGGGACATTGGGGGACACTGGGATGTGGGGGGATGGGGGGGACATTGGGGGACACGGGGGGGACACGAGGATGTGGGGGGACATTGGGGGACATGGGGACCTGGGGACACTGGGGGGACATGGGGGGGACATTGGGGACACGGGGGGTCGCGGGTGGGGGGGGGGAGGGGATCCCAGCCTGAGGTGACACTTTGGGGACACCCCCAGGGACCTGCGGGGGAACCCCTTCCAGTGCGACTGTCACCTGCGCTGGCTGGTGGCCTGGTTGGGGACGGCCACCCCCCCCCCCCGCCGAAACGGGGCGCTGCCGGGGCCCCCCCCAGCATCAGGGCACCCCATTGGCTCAGCTCCAACCACGTGACTTCCACTGCCTGGTCTCCGGTACCACCCCCCCCCCCCTCCCCCCCTCCCCCCCCCCGGGGGGTCCCCTATAGCCCCCCCCCGGGGTCCCCTATAGCCCCCCCCGGACCCCTATAGCCCCCCCCCGGGGTCCCCTATAGCCCCCCCAGACACCTGGGTCCGTCCCCCCCCAGACCCCTGGGTCCCCTATAGCCCCCCCTGGACCCCTATAGCCCCCCCCGGACCCCTATAGCCCCCCCCCGGGGTCCTCTATAGCCCCCCCCCGGACCCCTATAGCCCCCCCAGACGCCTGGGTCCCCCCCCCCCCAGACAACGGGGTCCCCTATAGCCCCCCCGGACCCCAGAGTCCCCTATAGCCCCCCCCCCAGATCCCTGGGTCCCCCCCCCAGAAAATGGGGTCCCCTATAGCCCCCCCTATAGCCCCTATAGACCCCCCCCCGGGGTCCCCTGTAGCCCCCCCAGACGCCTGAGTCCCCCCCCCCCCCGACAACGGGGTCCCCTATAGCCCCCCCCCCAATGTCTGGGTCCCCCCCCCCAGATCCCTGGGTCCCCTATAGCCCCCCCAGACGCCTGGGTCCCCTATAGCCCCCCCTCCAGAGTTCTGGGTCCCCCCCCCCGGACAACGGGGTCCCCTATAGCCCCCCCGCAACACCTGGGTCCCCTATAGCATCCCCCCCCCCCCGACCCCAGGGTCCCCCCCAGACAATGGGGTCCCCTATAGCTCCCCCTATAGCCCCTATAGCCCCCCCCCGGGGTCCCCTGTAGCCCCCCCAGACGCCTGAGTCCCCCCCCCCCTCCAGACAACGGGGTCCCCTATAGCCCCCCCGTACCCTGGAGTCCCCTATAGCCCCCCCCCCCGGACAACGGGGTCCCCTATAGCCCCCCCCTAATGTCTGGGTCCCCCCCCCCAGATCCCTGAGTCCCCTATAGCCCCCCCCGGGGTCCCCTATAGCCCCCCCCTGGACCCCTATAGCCCCCCCAGACGCCTGGGTCCCCTATAGCCCCCCCCGGGGTCCCCTATAGCCCCCCCCCCAGAGGTCTGGGTCCCCCCACATCCCGGACCCCTGGGTCTCCTATAGCCCCCCCCCGGACCCCTATAGCCCCCCCAGACACCTGGGTGTCCCCCCCCCAGACAACAGGGTCCCCTATAGCCCCCCCGGACTCCAGAGTCCCCTATAGCCCCCCCCCCAGATCCCTGGGTCCCCTATAGCGCCCCCCGGACCCCTATAGCCCCCCCAGACGCCTGGGTCCCCTATAGCCCCCCCCGGGGTCCCCTATAGCCCCCCCTATAGTCCCTATAGCCCCCCCCCGGGGTCCCCTGTAGCCCCCCCCAGACCCCTGGGTCCCCCCTCCCCGGGACGCCTGGGTCCCCTCCCCTGCCTGGGGGGGGGAGGGGGGTGATGGGATGGGGGCGGGGGCTCAGGGTGGGGGCACCCAGGCATCCGGCAGACCCTGATGGGTGCCCCCCCCCCCCCCCCCCCCCCAAAACTTTTGGGGTGTCGTCGTGTGTCCTCCCCCCCCCCCCCCCCCAGAGCTCCGCCCCTTCCAGTCCCTCCCCTTCTCCTCGCTGGCGGCCGAGCCCTTCGCCCTGGGGGGGCACCCGGGGGTGGTCCTGGCCCAGCCCTTCGGGGGGGCCTGTACCCTCCTGGAGTGGGACCAGTTGGCCGGACGTTTCCGGGCTCCCACCATCATCAACGGTGAGTCCCGACACCCCCTCTCCCCCCCCCCCCCCCAAAAAAAAAAAACCCACCTCGGGAAGGGGGAACCCCAAAAAGACGGGGGGGGGGGGGGCACCAAAAATGGCCTGAGTGGCTTCGAAAAGGGGCGGAGGGACCCCCGAAATGGGCTGAGGAACCTCAAAAATGGGCTGGAGGACACCAAAAATGATCTGGAGGACCTAAAACCCCATGTTTTCACCCCAAAAATGGGGTGAGGAACCCCAAAATGGGCTGAGGGACCTCAAAAATGGGCTGGAGGACCCCAAACCCCATGTTTTCACCCCAAAAATGGGGTGAGGAACCTCAAAAATGGCTGAGGGACCTCAAAAACAGGCTGGAGGACCCAAAACCCCATGTTTTCACCCCAAAAATGGGGTGAGGGACCCCCAAAATGGGCTGAGGGACCTCAAACCCCCAGGTTTTCACCCCAAAAATGGGGTGAGGAACGTAAAAAATGGCTGAGGAACCTCAAAAACAGGCTGGAGGACCCAAAACCCCATGTTTTCACCCCAAAAATGGGGTGAGGGACCCCCAAAATGGGCTGAGGGACCTCAAAAACAGGCTGGAGGACCCAAACCCCCATGTTTTCACCCCAAAAATGGGGTGAGGGACCCCCAAAATGGGCTGAGGAACCTCAAAAATGGGCTGGAGGACCCGAACCCCCATGTTTTCACCCCAAAAATGGGGTGAGGGACCCCAAAATAGGCTGAGGGACCTCAAAAATGGGCTGGAGGACCTAAAACCCCATGGTTTCACCCCAAAAATGGGGTGAGGAACCCCAAAAATGGCTGAGGAACCTCAAAAATGGGCTGGAGGACCCAAAACCCCATGTTTTCACCCCAAAAATGAGGTGAGGAACCCCAAAATGGGCTGAGGGACCTCAAAAATGGGCTGGAGGACCTAAAACCCCATGTTTTCACCCCAAAAATGGGGTGAGGAACCCCCAAAATGGTGTGAAGGGCCCAAATGTCCCCAACGTCCCCAGTGTCCCCAATGTCCCCATGGGGGTCATCACCATCACGTCAAGCCCCATGTCCCCAGTGTCCCCAATGACCCCAATGTCCCCATGGGGTCATCTCTGTCACCCCAACCCCAATGTCCCCAGTGTCCCCAACGTCCCCAGTGTCCCCATGGGGTCATCTCCATCACCCCAACCCCAGTGTCCCCATGGAGTTGTCCCCAATCCCAATGACTCCAATGACCCCGATGTCCCCAATGTCCCCATGGGGTCACCACCATCACCCCAACCCCAATGTCCCCCATGACCCCGATGTCCCCCGATGTCCCCATAGAGTTGTCCCCAACCCCAATGACCCCAATGACCCCAACCCCCCCAATGTCCCCAACGTCCCCAATGTCCCCGTGGGGTCATCTCCATCACCCCAACCCCAATGTCCCCAATGTCCCCCATGACCCCATTGTCCCCTGATGTCCCCATAGAGTTGTCCCCAACCCCAATGACCCCGATGTCCCCAACGTCCCCAACGTCCCCAATGTCCCCATGGGGTCATCTCCATCACCCCAACCCCAGTGTCCCCATGGAGTTGTCCCCAACCCCAATGTCCCCGTAGGGTCATCACCCCAATGACCCCAATGTCCCCAGTGTCCCCCATGGGGTCATCTCCATCACCCCAACCCCAATGTCCCCAATGTCCCCCATGACCCCGATGTCCCCCGATGTCCCCATAGAGTTGTCCCCAACCCCAATGTCCCAATGTCCCCAACATCCCCGTAGGGTCATCACCCCAATGACCCCAATGTCCCCAGTGTCCCCATGGGGTCATCTCCATCACCCCAATGTCCCCGTAGGGTCATCACCCCAATGACCCTGATGTCCCCAATGTCCCCCATGGGGTCATCTCCATCACCCCAACCCCAGTGTCCCCATGGAGTTGTCCCCAACCCCAATGTCCCAATGTCCCCAATGTCCCCCTAGGGTCATCACCCCAATGACCCCGATGTCCCCGATGTCCCCAATGTCCCCGTGGGGTTGTCTCCATCACCCCAACCCCAATGTCCCCCATGACCCCATTGTCCCCCAATGTCCCCATAGAGTCGTCCCCAACCCCGATGTCCCCAATGTCCCCATGGGGTCACCACCATCACCCCAATCCCAGTGTCCCCAGTGTCTCCATGCTCCTCCCCACCCCTAACACCCCTCTCCCCCCGTGTCCTTGTCCCCGCAGGCTCCTCCCCGGTGGCCTGTCACCCTCTCCAGCTTGGTGGCACCTTGGTGGTGGTGGTGGCCCAACTGGGGGGTGGCTCGGCCGTCTGGCGCCGGGTTGGTGGCCCCGGTAGCCCTTTCGTCCGGCTCCAAGCCTTGGGCAACGGTCGCTTACGACGTCCCCACGCGGTGGCCAGCGCCCGCCTTGGTGGCCATTGGTACCTGGGGGTGGCCGATAGCTCCAAGGGGGGGACCAGCACCCTCTTCCGTTGGGGGGGTCGGGGCTTCTACCCCCACCAGGCCCTTCGCCCGTGGCACCGGGACACCCACCTGGAGTTCCTGGAACTTGGGGGGCAACCGGCCTTGGTGGTCTGCAGTGGGACCAGGAGGCCACTGGTCTATCGCTGGAGCGGGGGGTCTTCGCCCCCCACACCGACATCCCCCACGTCCCCGACGTCTACGCGGCCAAGCACTTCCGGCTGCGGGGACACGTCTTCCTCTGTCTCACCCGCTTCCTGGGGGACGCCAAGGTGAGGAGGGGAGGGTGGAGAGGTGGGGCTAGCAGGGTCGTGTGGTTATGGGGGGCCACCAGCATCACATGGTTATGGGGGCCCACCAGGATCATGGGGCTATTGGGGTCTGTCACCGTCATGTAGTTATGGGGGGCCACCAGCATCATGGGTCCATGGGGGTCCATCAGCATCATGTGGTTATGGGGGGCCACCAGCATCATGGGTCCATGGGGGTCCATCACCATCATGTGGTTATGGGGGGCCACCAGGATCATGGGGCTATTGGGGTCTGTCACCGCCATGTGGTTATGGGGGGCCACCAGCATCATGGGTCCATGGGGGTCCATCACCATCATGTGGTTATGGGGGGCCACCAGTGTCACATAGTTATGGGGGGCCACCAGGATCATGGGGCTATTGGGGTCTGTCACCGTCATGTGGTTATGGGGGGCCACCAGCATCATGGGTCCATGGGGGTCCATCACCATCATGTGGTTATGGGGGGCCACCGGCGTCACATAGTTATGGGGGGCCACCAGGATCATGGGGCTATTGGGGTCTGTCACCGTCATGTGGTTATGGGGGCCACCAGCGTCACATAGTTATGGGGGGCCACCAGGATCATGGGGCTATTGGGGTCTGTCACCGTCATGTGGTTATGGGGGCCACCAGCATCATGGGTCCATGGGGTCCATCAGCATCATGTGGTTATGGGGGGCCACCAGCGGTCACATAGTTATGGGGGCCACCAGGATCATGTGTTCATGGGGGCCCATCAAGATCATGGGTTGTTGGGGGTCTATCACCATCATGTGTTCATGGGGTGGCCACCAGCATCATGGGTCCTTGGGGGGGTCACCACCCAACCTAGCCTTTCCCATGGTGGCCACCACTCAATCCAACCCTTCCCATGGTGGCCACCACCCAACCCAACCCTCTCATGACCATCGCAGCCCAACAAAACCTTCTTAAGATGCAACCACCCAACCCAACCTTCCCCATGGTGGCCACCACCAAACCCAACCCCCTCCCATGGTGGCCACCACCCAACCTAACCTTCCCATGGTGGCCACCATCCAACCCGACCATTCCCATGGTAGCCACCACCCAACCCAACCATTCCTATGGTGGCCACCACCCTTCCCATGGTGGCCACCACCCAACCCAATCCTTCCCATGGTGACCACCACCCAACCCAACCTTCTCATGACCATCACAGCCCATCCAAACCTTCTCCAGATGCCACCACCCAACTCAACCCAACCCTTCTTATGGTGGCCACCACCCTTCTAATGGTGGCCACCACCCAACCTTTGCCTTCCCATGATCCTCTCTGTCCAGGTGATGCGGTGGGAGGGTTCCATGTTCCGGGAGGTCCAGCAGGTCCCGGCGCGGGGCTCCTTGGTCTTCCAACCTTTGGCCTTGGCCGGCCACCGCTACGTCATCTTGGGCAACGACTACGCCCCCAGCCGTGTCTACCGTCTGGGAGCCGGTGGCCACCTGGAGCCCATCCAGGAGCTCCTGGCCCCCACCCCCCGGGCCTTCGCCCCCCTGTCCCTTGGCCACCGTCACTTTTTGGTGGCCTCCAGCTTCAAGGGGGCCACCCAGATCTACCGGCACGTCACCGTGGACTTGGGGGCTTGAGGGACATCAAGTGGCACCTGGTGGTGGGGGCTTGAGGGACATGGGGGACATCAAGGGTCACGTCGTGGTGGAGGTGGGCACCAGGTGACACGGGGACATCACCATGAACCTGGGGACATCAAGGGTCACGTCGTGGTTGAGGTGGGCACCAGGGGATATGGGGACATCACCATGGACCTGGGGACATGGGGACATCGAGTGGCACATGGTGGTGGCTTGAGGGACATGGGGACATCAAGGGTCATGTCATGATGGAGGTGGGCACCAGGTGACACGGGGACATCACCATGAACCTGGGGACATCAAGGGTCACGTCGTGATGGAGGTGGGCACCAGGTGACATGGGGACATCACCATGGACCTGGGGACATGGGGGTCATCAAGAGTCACGTCGTAATGGAGGTGGGGACATGGGGACATTGAGACGTCACGATGGAGGTGACGTCACGATGGGGACATCAAGTGTCACGTCACGATGGACATAGGCAGCTGGGACATGGGGACGTCAACCATGGGTACACCACCTTGTCACCTCCTGGTGCCACCATCTACCCGATGTCCCCAAGGCCACCGTCAACCCAATGTCACCGCTGGCCCCATGTCACTTGTCATTTTCTGGTGCCACCACCTCCCCGGTGTCCCCAAGGCCACCACCAATGTCACCGTTGGCCCCACCTCACCTTGTCACCCCCTGGTGCCACCGTCTACCTGTTGTCCCCAAGGCCACCACCAACCCAACATCACCACTGGCCTCATGTCACCTCCTGGTGCCACCACCTCCCCGGTGTCCCCGAGGCCACCACCAACGTCACCATCGGCTCCACCTTGTCACCCCCTGGTGCCACCTTCTACCCGATGTCCCCACGGCCACCACCCCCCCCAATGTCACCCTGTCCCCTCTGGGTGCCACCACCCATCCATCCTTGTCCCCAAGGCCACCATTGTCCCCTTGATGCCACCACAGGGGGGGACACTCCCCCCTCCCCCCCCCCCCAACCAAAATAACCAAAAATGACCTTTTTTTAACAGGTATTTTTTATTCATTTCCCCTTTTTTTGCCTTTTTTGGGGGGTTTCACCCCAAAATAAACCTGCTCCCCCCTCCCCCCCCAAGTGTCACTCTCCCCGGGGGGGGGGGGGGGGGGTTGGGGACACTTGGGGACACTTCAGCACTTGCTGGCGGCTCCTGAGGGGAAGGGGGGGGGGGGACACGAGTTAAGGTGGGGGGGGGGGGACACACAGACACCTGGGGGTGTCCCCATGTCCCCGTGTCCCCCCCCCCCCGGAGACTTTGGGGTCCCCCCTGGTGGGGGGGGGGGGGGAGGGGACACTCACCGGGTGTGACGAGGTGGGACATCTCCGGGGGGGGGGCGGCGGCGGCTGCGGGGGGGGGGGGGGTTGGGGGGTGTGACGACTTAGTGTCCCCCCCCAATGTCCCCCCCCCTCCATGTCCCCAATGTCCCCCACCACGTCCTCCTCCCCCCCCCCCCCCCCCCGTGTCCCCACATGCCCGGTGTCCCCCCCCCCCAAGTCCCCCCCCATTCTCAATGTCCCCCCCTGTCCCCCCCACATGTCCCCCACCGTGTCCCCCCACCCCGTGTCCCCAGTGTCCCCCATGTCACCCCCGTGTCACACAATGTCACCCCCATGTCCCCCCCCATCCCCAGTGTCCCCCCGTGTCCCCCCCCTTGTCCCCCCATGTCCCCCCCGTGTCCCCCCCCCTTGTCCCCCAATGTTCCCCCGTGTCCCCTCCTTGTCCCCACGTCCCCCCCCTCCATGTGTGTCCCCCCCCCCGTGTCCCACCTGGCTTTGCTCCGGCACTTGCACTTCCCACCTGGGAGGGGACAAAAGAGGGTGACAAGTGCTGGGGGGGGGGACACGACACACACCCCCCCACCCCACCCCCCAGGGGACATCGAGCCCTGGACACCCCCCAGGTGACATGAGGCACACCCCCAAGTGACACAAGGACCCCCCACCCGGTGACACAGCCCCCCCCCCCCCCCAGGGGACAAAGGGACCCCCCCCACGGGGACCCTCCCCAGTGGCACAGCCCCCCCCCCCCCCGGTGACAAGGGGACACCCTCCAAATGACACAGGCCCCCCCCCAGGTGACACGAGGACCCCCCCGGTGACAAGGGAACACCCCCCCCCAGGGGACACAGGGACCCCCAAGGGACACAGGGACCCCCCCCCCCCCCCGGTGACAAGGGGACACCCCCCCGGTGACACAGCCCCCCCCCCCCCCAGGTGAGACGGGGACCCCCCCCCAGTGACAAGGGGACACCCTCCAAATGACACCCCCCCCCCCAGGTGACACGGGGGACCCCCAAGGGACACGGGGGACACCCCCAGGAGACAAAGGGACCCCCTCAGGGGACAAGGGGATGCCCCCCCCCAGGGGACACGGCGGGGACCCGACCCCCCCAGGGGACGTGGGGGACCCCCCCCCCCCCCCCAGGTGACACTCACTGAAGAGGACGATGACACCGATGACACAGAGGACGGCGGCCACCACCAGCCCGGCCACCCGCAGGCGGTACCAGTCTGGGGGGGGGACACACACCCCTGTCACCCCCCCCCCCCCCCCTCGTTGGGATCCCCCCCCTGTCACACACACCCCCCCCCCCCCCCCCCACCTTGGGGACCTCCATGTCCCCCCCCCCCGGGACCCTCCCGTCACCTCCCCCCCTCCTTGGGGACACCCCTGTCACCCCCCCCCTTGGGGACACCCCCTGTCACCCCCCCTTGAGGACCCTCATGTTACCCCCCCTTGGGGACACTCCTGTCACCCCCCCCCCCCTTGGGGACACCCCTGTCACCCCCCCTTGGGGACCCCCCATGTCACCCCCCCTTGGGGACACCTCTGTTGCCCCCCCCCCCCTTTGGGGACACCTTTGCAACCCCCCCCTTGGGGACACTCCTGTCACCCCCCCCCTTGGGGACACCCCTGTCACCCCCCCCCCTTGGGGACCCCGATGTCACCCCCCCCCTTGGGGACACCCCTGTCACCCCCCCCCCCCTTGGGGACCCCCCTGTCACCCCCCCTTGAGGACCCCCCTGTCACCCCCTTGGGGACCCCCATGTCACACACCCCCCCCCTTGGGGACACCCCTCTCCCCCCCCCCGTCCCACTCACCGTACTGGAAGGGACTGGTGGCATCTGGGGGGGGGGGGAGGGGAGGTCAGTGGGACCCCCGGGCCCCCCCAGTATGACCCCCCCCCCCCCTCCCAGTAGGACCCCCCCCAGTAAGGTCCTCCCCCCTCCCAGTAAGATTCTCGCCCTCCCAGTAAGATACACCCCCTCCCAGTATGGCCCCCCCTCTCCCAGTATGGCCCCCCAGTAAGATCCTCCCCCTCCCAGTAAGATACCCCCCCTCCCAGTATGACACCCCCCCTGTAAGATCCTCCCCCTCCCAGTAAGATCCTCCCCCTCCCAGTATGACCCCCCCCATCCCAGTCCAACCCCTCCCATTCCCAGTCCAACCCCTCCCCTCCTCCCAGTTTGTCCAGTTTGTCCCAGTCACTCACCGGGGGGGAGGGGGTTCCCTCTTGTCGTCGACAAAACTGGGGGGGGGGAGGGGGAGGGGGGGGCAAAAAACCAGTTGGGGGGGTCAACTGTCCCAGTGCCCCCCAGTTCCTCCCAGTGTCTCCCAGTTCCCCCCACTTATTCCCAGTTCCCCTCAATTGCTCCCAGTTCTGCCTCCCAGTTCCCCCAGTTTCCTCCCAGTTCCCCCCAGTTCCCCCCAGTTCCCACCCAGTTCTCCCAGTTCCTTCCCAGTTCCCCCAGTTCCTCCCCAATTGCTCCCAGTTCCCTCCCAGTTACCCCCAATTACCCCCAGTTCCCTCCCAGTTACCCCAGTTCCTCCTCAATTGCTCCCAGTTCCCTCCCAGTTCCCTCCCCAATTGCTCCCGGTTCCCTCCCAGTTCCCCCACAATTCACTCCCAGTTCCCCCACAACCCCTCCCAGTTCCCTCCCAGTTCCCTCCCAGTTCCCCCCAACCCCTCCCAGTTCCCTCCCAGTTCCTCCCCAGTTCCTCCCCAATTGCTCCCAGTTCCCCCACAACCCCTCCCAGTTCCCTCCCAGTTCTCCCCAATTGCTCCCAGCTCCCCCAGTTCCCTCCCAGTTCCCTCATAACCCCTCCCAGTTCCCCTCCCAGTTCCCTCCCAGTCCCTCCCAGTACCTCCCAGCAGCACCAGCACCCCCAGTCTCCCCCGTTCCATCTTGTGACCTTTGACCCCTGGAGGGGAGGGGGGGGAGGGGCACTCCTTGAGTTGGGGGGGGGATGCCCCTCCCCCCCCCCCCCGTGCCCCTCCCCCCCCCCGCGGGACCCAGGCGTCCGGGTGGGGGAGGGGAAGGTGAGTCACAGCGAATTCCTTACTGGGGCGTTACTGGGAGGGACTGGAACAGGCGGGAGGGGGCCGGGGGGGGGCACAATCCGGGCCGGGGGGGGGGGCACCTCTGGGACCCCTGGGTGCCTTTTTTGGGGGGGTCATAACCCGGGGGGGGGGCACCTCTGGGACCCCTGGGTGCCTTTTGGGGGGGGGACAACCCCGGGGGGGGGCGCCTCTGGGTCTCTTTTTGGGAGGGGGGGGCACCTCTGGGACCCCTGGGTCCCTTTTTGGGGGGGGGACAACCCCGGGGGGGGGGCACCTCCGGGACCCCTGGGTGCCTTTTTGGAGGGGGGGGGGGATCACAACTCGGGGGGGGGCGCCTCTGGGTCCCCTGGGTGCCTTTTTATGGGGGGGGGGGGGATGTGTCACAACCCGGGGGGGGCACCTCCGGGTCCCCTGGGTCCCTTTTGCGGGGGGGGGACAACCCCGGGGGGGGGCACCTCTGGGTCCCTTTTTGGTAGGGGGGGCACCTCCGGGACCCCTGGGTCCCTTCTGCGGGGGGGGGGAGGAACATGGGGGGGGACCCGGATGGGGACATGGGGTGCCCCCCCACCCATGGGACCCCCCCCCAGAGGGGACCCAGGGGTCCCGGGACCCCCCCCACCCATGGGACCCCCCCACCCATGGGACACCCCCCCACTCACCTTCCCGCACCAGTAACGGCCAAAACAGGAACGGGGGGGGGGGGAACTGGAGGAGGGGGGGGGGGGGCACACCCAAGAGGGGGCGGGGCTACACCAGAGGGGCGGGGCCACATGGGGTGGGCGGGGCCTTAGTGGGCGGGGCCATACGGAGCCGGGAAACACACACCCCCCCCCCCCCGGATTCTTTCCCCCCCCCCCCCCGCCCGATGTCACCCCACGAAGGGCCCTTTGCGACCTCCCCCCTGACGCAGGGGTGACGCTGGGGACACCCGGACACGGGGGGGGGTGACGGGGAGGGGACCCCGGCATCCGGGTGTCACCGGCTGTGGGTACCGGGTGTCACCGGGTGTAGGGGGGGGGGGGAGGGGTGCTGGGTGTCACCGGGTGTAGGGTGGGGTGTGGGTGCTGGGTGTCACCGGGTGTAGCTCAGTGTGGGTGTCACTGGGTGTAGGGGGTTGTGGGTGCCGGGTGTCACCAGGTGTAGCGCAGTGTGGGTTCCAGGTGTCACCGGGTGTAGGGGGGTGTGGGTGCTGGGTGTCACCGGGTGTAGCTCAGTGTGGGTGTCACTGGGTGTATGGGGGTGTGGGTGCCGGGTGTCACCGGGTGTAGGGGGTGGGGGTGGGTGCCGGGTGTCACTAGGTGTAGAAGGGTATTGATGCCAGGTGTCACCAGGTGTAGCGCAGTGTGGGTGCTGGGCGTCACCGGGTGTAGCTCAGTGTGGGTGTCACCGGGTGTAGCTCAGTGTGGGTGCTGGGTGTCACCGGGTGTAGCTCAGTGTGGGTGTCACTGGGTGTAGGGGGTTGTGGGTGCCGGGTGTCACCGGCTGTAAGGGGTGTTGGGTGTCACCAGGTGTAGCGCAGTGTGGGTGCCAGGTGTCACCCGGTGTAGCTCAGTGTGGGTGCTGGGCGTCACTGGGTGTAGCTCAGTGTGGGTGTCACTGGGTGTAGGGGTTGTGGGTGCCGGGTGTCACCAGGTGTAGCTCAGTGTGGGTGCTGGGCGTCACCGGGTGTAGCTCAGTGTGGGTTCCGGGTGTCACCGGGTGTAGGGGGGTGTAGGTGCTGGGTGTCACTGGGTGTAGAGGGTGGGGGTGGGTGCCGGGTGTCACTAGGTGTAGAAGGGTATTGGTGCCAGGTGTCACTGGGTATAGCTCAGTGTGGGTGTCACTGGGTGTAGGGGGTTGTGGGTGCCGGGTGTCACCGGCTGTAAGGGGTGTTGGGTGTCACCAGGTGTAGCGCAGTGTGGGTGCCAGGTGTCACCCGGTGTAGCTCAGTGTGGGTGCTGGGCGTCACCGGGTGTAGCTCAGTGTGGGTGTCACTGGGTGTAGGGGTTGTGGGTGCCGGGTGTCACCAGGTGTAGCTCAGTGTGGGTGCTGGGTGTCACCAGGTGTAGCACAGTGTGGGTGCCAGGTGTCACCCGGTGTAGCTCAGTGTGGGTGCTGGGCGTCACCGGGTGTAGCTCAGTGTGGGTTCCGGGTGTCACCGGGTGTAGGGGGGTGTAGGTGCTGGGTGTCACTGGGTGTAGGGGGTGGGGGTGGGTGCCGGGTGTCACTAGGTGTAGAAGGGTATTGGTGCCAGGTGTCACTGGGTGTAGCTCAGTGTGGGTGTCACTGGGTGTAGGGGGTTGTGGGTGCCAGGTGTCACCGGGTGTAGC
Source organism: Numenius arquata (assembly GCF_964106895.1). Lineage (NCBI taxonomy): Eukaryota > Metazoa > Chordata > Aves > Charadriiformes > Scolopacidae > Numenius > Numenius arquata. Next base: position 21,388 of record NW_027414935.1, read on the forward strand.
TCAGTGTGGGTGCCGGGTGTCACCAGGTGTAGCACAGTGTGGGTGCTGGGCGTCACCGGGTGTAGCTCTGTGTGGGTGTCACTGGGTGTAGGGGGTTGTGGGTGCCGGGTGTCACCAGGTGTAGCGCAGTGTGGGTGCCAGGTGTCACCGGGTGTAGCTCAGTGTGGGTGTCACTGGGTGTAGGGGGTTGTGGGTGCCAGGTGTCACCAGGTGTAGCGCAGTGTGGGTTCCGGGTGTCACCGGGTGTAGGGGGGTGTGGGTGCTGGGTGTCACCACGTGTAGGGGGTGTGGCTGCCGGGTGTCACCAGGTGTAGAAGGGTATTGGTGCCAGGTGTCACCGGGTGTAGCACAGTGTGGGTGCTGGGTGTCACCGGGTGTAGCTCAGTGTGGGTGTCACTGGGTGTAGGGGGTTGTGGGTGCCGGGTGTCACCAGGTGTAGCGCAGTGTGGGTTCCGGGTGTCACCGGGTGTAGGGGGTTCTGGGTGCCGGGTGTCGCCGGCTGTAAGGGGTGTCGGTGTCGGGTGTCACCAGGTGTAGCGCAGTGTGGGTTCCGGGTGTCACCGGGTGTAGCTCAGTGTGGGTGCTGGGTGTCACCGGGTGTAGCTCAGTGTGGGTGTCACTGGGTGTAGGGGGTTGTGGGTGCCGGGTGTCACCGGGTGTAGTCCCCATTGTCCCCCCACCTCCCCGTGTCCCCCCCTTTCACGGGGACAGGCGGGGATGGTGACACGTGTGACACACGTGACACATGTCACTGCACACACACACACACACACACACACACACACGGTGCTGGGTGACTCTTTATTGGTGTTTCCATGGTGACGCGTCCTCGGGGGGGCGTGTCCTTCTGCGGGGGGGGAGGGGGGAAGGACGGGGGGGGGGGGAGTTGGGGGACCCCAGTGTCCGGGTGCCCCCCAACCCCAGGGGACCCCCCCACCCGTGTGACCCCCCCAAAGGGACCCCACATCCGGGTGCCCCCCCAACCCCAGGGGACCCCCCCCACATCCGGGTGCCCCCCCAAGAGGATCCCGGCGTCCGGGTTCCCCCCAACCCCAGGGGACCCCCCCCCCACTTCCATGTGACCCTCCCAAAGGGACCCAGGCCTCCGGGTGCCCCCCAACCCGCGGGGACCCCACATGTGGGTACCCCCCAAGAGGACCCACTTGTCCGAGTGCCCCCCAACCAAGGTGACCCACACCGCCTGGGTGCCCCCCAACCCCAGGGGACCCCCCTCCCCACTTCCATGTGGCCCCCCCAAAGGGACCCAGGCCTCCGGGTGCCCCCCAACCCGAGGGGACACCCCCACATCTGGGTGGCCCCCAACTCCAGGGGACCCCCCCTCCAACCATGTGCCCCCCCAAAAGGACCCAGGCATCTGGGTGACCCCCAACCCCAGGCAACCCCCACATCCGGGTGCCCCCCAACCCCAGGGGACCCCCAACATCCGGGTGCCCCCCAAGAGGACCCAGATATCCCGGTGCCCTCTAACCCCCAGGGACCCCCCCACATTCGGGTGCCCCCCAAGAAGACCCAGATATCCGGGTGCCCCCCAACCCCAGGGGACCCCCCCACATTCGGGTGCCCCCCAAGAGGACCCAGGTATCCTGGTGCCCCCCAACCCCAGGGGACCCACACCACCTGGTTGCCCCCTAACCCCCGGGGACCCCCCCACATCTGGGTGCCCCCCAACTGCAAGGGACCCCCAACATCCGGGTGCCCCCCAACCCCAGGGGACCCCCCCCCCCCCCACATCCGGGTGCCTCCCAAGAGGACCCAGGTATCCGGGTACCCCCCAACCCCAGGGGACACCCCCCCCCCCACCTTGTGGCCCCCCCAAAAAGGACCCAGACCTCCGTCTCCACCACTCACCACCCGCAGATGTACACCCTCTCCTTGGTGGTCCTCCTCGGGGGGGTGTTGCTGGGGGGCGCCGAGGGGGTGGTGTTGGGGGGCGCCGAGGGGGTGTGGGTGGCCTCGGGGGGGCCCTCGGTGGCCGTGAACTCGTCCACGCGGAAGATCCAGCGCCCCGGGACCCCCACGTTGCTCTTGTGGCCGATGGCCAGCACGGCCGGCGAGCGCGAGCCCGGGATGTTGTAGTAGTGCACGTCGTCCCCGCTGTTGAACCCGGCCTTGGGGGGGGGGGGGGACGGGGACAATGGGGTGAGGGGGGGTGGCATGGGACCCCCCCCGGGGGCTGAGGAAGCGGGGTTCTGCCCCAAAGCCTTAATTCTGCCCCAAATCCCCTTAATTTTGCCCCAAATCCCCTTAATCCTGCCCCAAATCCCCTTAATCCGACCTGGGGACATCGCGGGGGGGGGACACAGTGGGGTGAGGGGGGGTGGCATGAGACCCCCCCGGGGGCTGAGGAAGCGCAGTTCTGCCCCAAACCCTTAATTCTGCCCCAAACCCTTAATTCTGCCCCAAATCCCCTTAATTTTGCCTCAAATCCCCTTAATCCTGCCCCAAATGACCTTAATCCGACCTGGGGACATCGCGGGGGGGGGACACAGTGGGGTGAAGGGGGGTGGCATGAGACCCCCCCCGGGGGCTGAGGAAGCGGGGTTCTGCCCCAAACCCTTAATTCTGCCCCAAATCCCCTTAATTTTGCCTCAAATCCCCTTAATCCTGCCCCAAATCCCCTTAATCCTGCCCCAAATCCCCTTAATCCTGCCCCAAATGACCTTAATCCGACCTGGGGACATCGCGGGGGGGGACACAGTGGGGTGAGGGGGGGTGGCACGGGACCCCCCCCCGGGGGCTGAGGAAGCGGGGTTCTGCCCCAAAGCCTTAATTCTGCCCCAAATCCCCTTAATTTTGCCCCAAATCCCCTTAATTTTGCCCCAAATCCCCTTAATCCTGCCCCAAATGACCTTAATCCGACCTGGGGACATCGCGGGGGGGGGACACAGTGGGGTGTGGGGGGGTGGCATGAGACCCCCCCCGGGGGCTGAGAAAGTGGGGTTCTGCCCCAAACCCTTAATTCTGCCCCAAATCCCCTTAATTTTGCCCCAAATCCCCTTAATTTTGCCCCAAATCCCTTAATCCTGCCCCAAATCCCCTTAATCCGACCTGGGGACATCGCGGGGGGGGGACACAGTGGGGTGAGGGGGGGTGGCATGAGACCCCCCCCCGGGGGCTGAGAAAGTGGGGTTCTGCCCCAAACCCTTAATTCTGCCCCAAATCCCCTTAATTTTGCCCCAAATCCCCTTAATTTTGCCCCAAATCCCCTTAATCCTGCCCCAAATCCCTTAATCCGACCTGGGGACATCGCGGGGGGGGGACACAGTGGGGTGAGGGGGGGTGGCATGAGACCCCCCCGGGGGCTGAGGAAGCGGGGTTCTGCCCCAAACCCTTAATTCTGCCCCAAAGCCTTAATTCTGCCCAAATCCCCTTAATTTTGCCTCAAATCCCTTAATCCTGCCCCAAATCCCTTAATCCGACCTGGGGACATCGCGGGGGGGGGACAAGGGGAGAGGGGGGGACAATGGGGTGGGGGGACGGGGGGTGGGACCCCCCCGGGGGCTGAGAAAGCAGGGTTCTGCCCCAAACCCTTAATTTTGCCCCAAATCCCCCTTAATCCAGCCCAAAATAACCTTAATTCCCCCCAAATTCACTGAATTCCCCCAAATCCCCTTAATTCCACTCAAATCCTTTGATTTCCCCCCAAATCCTCTGAATTCCACAGAAATTCCCTAAATTTCCCCCAAATTCCCTTCATTTTACCCAAATGCCCCTTTAATTTCACCCAAATTCTCTAAATTCCCCCAGATTCCTTTCATTTCCCCAAAATTCCCTTTAATTCCCCCCAATTCCCTAAATTCCCCCAAATCCTCTTGATTTCACCCCAAATCCCGTTAATTCCCCCCACATTCCCTTAATTTCCCCAAATTCCTCAATTCCCTCTAAATCCCCTGAATTCCACCCGAATTTCCCTTTAATTTCACCCAAATTCTCCAAATTTCCCCCAAATTCTTTAATTCCTCCCAAATTCCCTAAATTCCCCCCCAAATCCTCTTGATTCCACCCCAAATCCCTTTAATTCCCCCCAAATTCCCATAATTCCCCCCAAATCCTCTTAATTCCACAGAAATTCCCTAAATTTCCCCCAAATTCCCTAAATTCCCCCCAAATCCCCTTTAATTCCCCCCAATTTCACTAAATTCCCCAAATCCCTTAATTCTACCCCAAATTCCTTTATTTCCACCCAAATCCCTGGAATTCCCTCCAAATCCCCTTATTTCACCCAAATCCTCCTAATTCCCCCAAATTCCCTTAATTCCTTTATTTCCCCCCAAATTCCCCTGAATTCCCCCCAAATCCCTGAATTCCCCCCAATTTCACTAAATTCCCCCAATTTTCCTTAATTCCTTTATTTCCCCCCAAATCCCCGTAATCCCCCCAAATCCCCAAATTCCCTCCAATGCCTTTAATTCCACCCAAAATCCCCTCATTTCTCCCCAAATTCCCTAATTCCCCCAAATTCCCTTAATTCCCCCCAAATCCCCTTTAATTCCACAGAATCCCCTAAATTCCCCAATTCCTTTAATTTTCCCGAAACCCTCTTAATTCCTCCCACTTTCACTAAATTCCCCCCAAATTTCCTTAATTCCTTTCTTTCCCCCCAAATTCCCATAATTCCCCCCAAATTCCCTTTAATTCCCCCCAAATCCCCTAAATTCCCTCCAAATCCTCTTAATCCCACCCAAAACCCTCTTAATTCCTCCTAATTTTGCTCAATTCCCCCCAAATGTCCTTAATTCCTTCATTTCCCCCCAAATTCCCACTATTCCCCCAAATTCCCTGGAATTCCCCCCCAATTCCCTAAATTTCCCCAAATCCTCTTAATTCTACCCCAAATTCTCTAAAATCCCCCCAAATTCCCTCATTCCCCCCCCAACCCCCCCAACCTCCCCCCCCTCAAGGGTGTCCCCAAGGTCCCCTGGGATGGGGGTGTCTCCGTGTCCCCGTGTCCCCCCCCCGGGGTGTCCCCATGTCCCCGTCCCCCCCCCGGGATGTCCCCAAGGTCCCCTGGGATGGGGTGACCCCCCCCCCAAGGGTGTCCCCAAGGTCCCCTGGGATGGGGGTGTCTCTGTGTCCCCGTGTCCCCGTCCCCCCCCCCGGGGTGTCCCCAAGGCCCCCCCACCTGCGCGGGGTGCCCCCCAGGCCGCTGTGGGGGTCCCCCTGGTTGGAGATGCCCGTGGTCCATTGGATGTCACCGTAGTTGAGGATGACGAAGGAGGTGGCCCCGTCGGTGGCCAGATGGCCTGGAAGGTGTTCACCTGGAAGGTGGTGCCACCACCGTTGTCACCACCCGTGTCACCACCGTGGCCATGTGACCCCTCCACCCCCACCCCAGCTCTGGGTCTCCATCCTGGTGGCCCTTGTGTGTGTCCCCCCCCCCCCCATGTCCCCGTGTCCCCCACAACGTGGCCATCTTCTGGACCCATCCCCACGTCCTCCTCGTGTCCTTGTCCTCCATGTCCCCCCGTGTCCCCACTGTCCCCCCCATGTCCCCTTGTGTCCCCCACAAGGTGGCCACCTTCTTGGTCCATCCCCACGTCCCCATGTCCTCCTCGTGTCCCCAGTGTCCCCCCATGTCCCCTTGTGTCCCCTACAAGGTGGCCACCTTCTTGGTCCATCCCCACGTCCCCATGTCCTCCTCGTGTCCCCCGTCCCCCATGTCCCCAGTGTCCCCCTGCCCCCATGTTCCATCCCCTTGTCCCCATCCCCTTGTCCCTCCGTCCCCAGTGTCCCCCCATGTCCCCATGTCCTTGTCCCCACCGTGTCCCCGTGTCCTCCACAACATGGCCACCTCCTGGGCCCATCTCCACGTCCCCATGTCCTCCTCGTGTCCTTGTCCCCCCGTGTCCCCACATGGGTAGGTGACCCCATGGCTTAAAGCCACCACAGTTGGGTGTCACCACGGTTGTCTCCCCCCACCTTGTCCCCACGTGTCCCCCCCCTCCCCAAAATGTCCCACCTTCTGGGAGGCGGCCCCAAAGTAGGAGACCCGATCCCAGGTGGCCACGAAAGCCCAGGTGGGCCGAGGAGGTGGCTCGGAGGGTGACACGGCGGTGGCCAGGTCACGGGCCAGTCGGGCCAGTAGCTCTGGGTCCCGGCTCTGGCGGTAGAAGACGTCACCTCCCAGTCTGGTGTCCACGTCGGCCCAGTACGGGGCCACGAAGGGGCGGTGGCCGGGCAAGGGGAAGGGCTCAGGGGTGAACTCGGGGACCCCCTTCCCAAAGGACACCACCCCGTTGTTGTTGACCTGGAGAAGACAATCGTCACCCCACGGTGAGGCAGCCGTCACCTGTGGTGGCCTTCAAGCCTGGTGGCAGCCAACCATGGTGTCCTCCAACCCGTGGTGGTCCTCATCCATGATGGTCCTCAGCCATGGTGGCCCTCTCAGTGATGTGTCTTCAATCATGGTGGCTCCCAACCCATGGTGGCACCTAACCCATGGTGGCCTCCGACCATGACAGCACCAGCCATGGTGGCACCAGCCATGGTGGCCTCCAACCATGGTGGCACCAGCCATGGTTGTCTCATGATGGCCCTCAACCCATGGTGATCCCAAACATGGTGGTCCCCAACCCACGGTGACCTCCAACCCACGGTGTCACCCAACCCATGGTGGCCTCTAACCCATCATGACCCCCAACCCATGGTAGCCTCCAACCCATGGTGACCCCCAATCATGGTGGCACCAGCTATGGTGTCCCCAACCCATGGTGGTCCCCAACCCATGGTGTCCTCCAACCCATGAAGACCTCCAGCCCATGGTGTCCCCAGCCCATGGTGTCCCCAACCCATGGTGACCTCCAACCCATGGTGGCCCCCAACCCATGATGGCCCCCAACCCATGGTGGCTCCCAACCCATGGTGGCTCCCAACCCGTGGTGTCCCCAACCCATGGTGACCTCCAACCCGTGGTGGCCCTCAACCATGGTGGCCTCCAACCCATGGTGGCTCCCAACCCATGGTGTCCCCAACCCATGGTGACCTCCAACCCGTGGTGGCCCTCAACCATGGTGGCCTCCAACCCATGGTATCCCCCAACCCATGGTGGTCCCCACCCCACATTGCCCCCCACCCGTGGGGCCCGGGACCCACGTAGAGGGAGCGGTGGGGTCGTCCGTAGAAGGAGAAGGTCTCCCAGAGGATGATCTTGGGGCTCATCCCGTCGTCCTCGTGGGGGGTGGCCTCGTCCCCAACCTCCGGCCCGAAGGGGTAGAGGACCCCATCTTGGGGACACCCGTCAGGGACCCACGGCGTGGCTCTGGGTGCCCCATGGTGGCCCCAGAACCACCCCCCCAACCATGATGCTGTGGGATCTCCCAGTATGAGTTTGGGATCTCCCAGTATGGATGTGGAACTGCTGGTGTGGGACTGGGACCTCCTGGTGTGGGGCTGGGACATCCCAGTGTCACCTCAGGACCTCTCAGTATGGGCTTGGACCTCCTGGTGTGGTACTGGGACCCCAGTGTCACCTTAGAACCTCCCAGTATGGGCCTGGGACTCCAGTATCATCCCAGAACCTCCCAGTATGGGTCTGGGACCTCCCAGTATCACCCCAGAACCTCCCAGTATGAGTCTGAGACCTCCCAGTATCACCGCAGAACCTCCCAGTATCACCCCAGAACCTCCCAGTATGGGTCTGAGACCTCCCAGTATCACCGCAGAACCTCCCAGTATGGGTCTGGGACCTCCCAGTATCACCCCGGGACCTCCCAGTATCACCCCAGAACCTCCCAGTATGGGCATGGGACCTCCCAGTATGGGCCTGGGACTCCAGTATCACCCCAGAACCTCCCAGTATGGGTCTGGGACCTTCCAGTATCACCCCAGAACCTCCCAGTATGGGTCTGGGACCTCCCAGTATCACCCCGGGACCTCCCAGTATCACCCCAGAACCTCCCAGTATGGGCGTGGGACCTCCCAGTATGGGCCTGGGACTCCAGTATCACCCCAGAACCTCCCAGTATGGGTCTGGGACCTTCCAGTATCACCCCAGAACCTCCCAGTGTGGCCCTGGGACCCCCCAGTGTGGGCTTGGGACCTCCCAGTATGGGTGTGGGACCTCCCAGTATGGGCCTGGAACCTCCCAGTATGGGCCTGGGCCCCCTGTCCCCCCCATCCAGGGGTCCCCCCGGTACTCCCCCCCCCATGTCCCCATGTTGTCCCCACTTACCCCGGGGTCCCGGCGGTGACCCCCACGTCCCCAGGGGTCCCCACTCATCCGTGTGGCCGAGGAGGAGGAGGAGGAGGATGGGGGGAGCCCTCATCTGCCCAGGCCTGGGGGGACCCCCATGTCCCCAATGATGTCCCCCCACATCCCCATGTCCCCAATGTCCCCCCAAGTCCCCCAGTGTCCCCCCACGTCCCCCCACATCTCCGTGTCCCACCATGTCCCCTGTGTCCCCAAGTGTCCCCATGTCCCCCCTGTCCCCAGATGTCCCCCCAGTGTCCCCCCACGTCCCCCCACATCTCCGTGTCCCCCAATGTCCCCATGTCCCCCAGATGTCCCCCCTTGTCCCCCATGTCCCTCCATGTCTCAATGTCCCCCCCGTGTCCCCCTGTCCCCCATGTCCCCCCATGTCCCCAATGTCCCCCACATCTCCATGTCCCCGCAATGTCCCCATGTCCCCCAGATGTCCCCCCATGTCCCCCATGTCCCCCCACATCTCCATGTCCCCCCAATGTCCCCCAGATGTCCCCCCATGTCCCCCATGTCCCCCCACATCTCCATGTCCCCCCAATGTCCCCCAGATGTCCCCCCATGTCCCCCATGTCCCCCCACATCTCCATGTCCCCCCAATGTCCCCCAGATGTCCCCCCATGTCCCCCATGTCCCCCACATCTCCATGTCCCCCCAATGTCCCCATGTCCCCCAGATGTCCCCCCATGTCCCCCATGTCCCCATGTCCCCCATGTCCCCCCATGTCCCCAAATGTCCCCAAATGTCCCCACATTCCCCCAAGTCCCAATGTCCCCCCCATGTCCCCATGCCCCCAGATGTCCCCCCATGTCCCCCCACATCTCCATGTCCCTCCATGTCCCCAAATGTCCCCAAATGTCCCCACATTCCCCCAAGTCCCAATGTCCCCCCCATGTCCCCCTTGTCCCCCATGTCCCCCCCCCAGGTCCCCATGTCCCCCCGATGTCCCCGCACTCACCGAGGTCCCATGGTGGTGGCCGGTGCCCGAAGCGTCACCGGTGTCACTTTATGGACGGGGTTGGGGACAAGCCCCGGGGGGGGGGACACACGAGGGGGGAGTGGCCCCGGTGGCACCTCCCAGGCCCCGGGCACTTCCTCCTCCGCCCCCCCCCCACCACTGGGAGGGACTGGGATGAACTGGGATGGACTGTGGGCTCTGGTGGGAGGGCACTGGAGGGGACTGGGAGGCACGGGAGGGACTGGGACAAACTGGGAGGGACTGGGACGGTCTGTGGTCTCATGGGGGGCACTGGGGGGAACTGGGACAAACTGGGGGGGGATTGGGCAAACTGGGAGGGACTGGGATGAACTGGGATGGACTGTGGGCTCTGGCGGGAGGGCACTGGAGGGGACTGGGAGGCACGGGAGGGACTGGGACAAACTGGGAGGGACTGGGACGGTCTGTGGTCTCATGGGGGGGCACTGGGGGAACTGGGACAAACTGGGGGGGATTGGGGCAAACTGGGAGGGACTGGGATGAACTGGATGGACTGTGGGCTCTGGCGGGAGGGCACTGGAGGGGACTGGGAGGCACGGGAGGGACTGGGACAAACTGGGAGGGACTGGGACGGTCTGTGGTCTCATGGGGGGACACTGGGGGGGACTGGGAGGCACTGGGGGGGAATTGGGCAAACTGAGAGGCACTGGGGGGCACTGGGACATGCTTTGGGGGACTGGGGTGAACTGGGATGGACTGGGATGGGCTGTGGGCTCTTGGGGGGGCACTGGGACATGCTTTGGGGGACTGGGGTGAACTGGGATGGGCTGTGGGCTCTTGGGGGGGCACTGGGGGGCACTGGGACATGCTGGGGGGGACTGGGGTGAACTGGGATGGGCTGTGGGCTCTTGTGGGGGGCACTGGGAGCACTGGGACATGCTGGGGGGGACTGGGATGGACGGATGGACTGTGGGCTCTCGTGGGGGGGCACTGGGGGGATTGGGACATACTGGGAGCGACTGGGGTGAACTGGGATGGGCTGTGGGCTCTGGTGGGGGGGTACTGGGGGGCACTGGGACATGCTGGGGGGGACTGGGGTGAACTGGGATAAACTGGGATGGGCTGTGGGCTCTTGTGGGGGGCACTGGGACATGCTGGGGGGGAATGGGAACACTGGGAGGGGTTACTGGGGGAGAACTGGGGTGGACCGGGAAGGACTGGGGACACTGGGAAGGGCACCCTGCCCCCCTCCAAGGGGACCCAGGCGTCCGGGTGCCCCCCCCAACCCCCCCCCAGGCGTCCGGGTGCCCCCCCCGGAGTTCCGTGACGGGAAATATTGACCGAAACCGGTCACGGGGGGGTCAGGAACAGCCTCGGGCGGGACGGGGCTGGCGGGGACCCAGGAGTCCGGGTGTCCCCCCCCCACCAGGGGACACACACATCCGGGTGCCCCCCCCCGTCCCCCCCCCCCGCCCCCCAGGCATCCGGGTGCCCCCCCCAAGGGACTCAGGCATCTGGGTGCCCCCCCATTTCGCCCCCC
>NW_027414936.1:0-73066 GCF_964106895.1 Numenius arquata
GCTGCGGGCTTTCCTGGCCACTCTATCCTCAAAAGCACCTTTTTTCATATTTCCCAGCACCGGCCTCCAATATTCCGAACATCCGGAGCTGACTCCCACAGCCAAGGTGGCAGCCAGAACAACTCTTGTTTTCTTTCAAGGACTCTGGGAACTACTTGCCTTGCCACCCAGACTTTGGGGCTGCGGGCTTTCTTGGCCACTCTATTCTCAAAAGCACCTTTTTTCACCTTATCCCACCACCGGCCTCCAATATGCCGGACATCCTGGCCTGGCTCCCACAGCCAAGGTGGCAGCCCAAACAACTCTTGCTTTTTATGAACGCCTCTGGGAACTACTTGCATTGCCACCCAGACTTTGGGGCTGCGGGCTTTCCTGGCCACTCTATCCTCAAAAGCACCTTTTTTCATATTTCCCAGCACTGGTCTCCAATATTCCGAACATCTGGAGCTGACTCCCACAGCCAAGGTGGCAGCCAGAACAACTCTTGTTTTCTTTCAAGGACTCTGGGAACTACTTGCATTTCCACCCAGACTTTGGGGCTGCGGGCTTTCCTGGCCACTCTATCCTCAAAAGCACCTTTTTTCATATTTCCCAGCACCGGCCTCCAATATGCCGAACATCCTGGCCTGGCTCCCACAGCCAAGGTGGCAGCCAGAACAACTCTTGTTTTCTTTCAAGGACTCTGGGAACTACTTGCCTTGCCACCCAGACTTTGGGGCTGCGGGCTTTCTTGGCCACTCTATCCTCAAAAGCACCTTTTTTCACCTTATCCCACCACCGGCCTCCAATATGCCGAACATCCTGGCCTGGCTCCCACAGCAAAGGTGGCAGCCCAAACAACTCTTGCTTTTTATGAACGCCTCTGGGAACTACTTGCCTTGCCACCCAGACTTTGGGGCTGCGGGCTTTCCTGGCCACTCTATCCTCAAAAGCACCTTTTTTCATATTTCCCAGCACCGGCCTCCAATATTCCGAACATCCGGAGCTGACTCCCACAGCCAAGGTGGCAGCCAGAACAACTCTTGTTTTCTTTCAAGGACTCTGGGAATTACTTGCCTTGCCACCCAGACTTTGGGGCTGCGGGCTTTCCTGGCCACTCTATCCTCAAAAGCACCTTTTTTCATATTTCCCAGCACCGGCTTCCAATATGCCGAACATCCTGGCCTGGCTCCCACAGCCAAGGTGGCAGCCAGAACAACTCTTGTTTTCTTTCAAGGACTCTGGGAACTACTTGCCTTGCCACCCAGACTTTGGGGCTGCGGGCTTTCCTGGCCACTCTATCCTCAAAAGCACCTTTTTTCATATTTCCCAGCACCAGCCTCCAATATTCCGAACATCCGGAGCTGACTCCCACAGCCAAGGTGGCAGCCAGAACAACTCTTGTTTTCTTTCAAGGACTCTGGGAATTACTTGCATTGCCACCCAGACTTTGGGGCTGCGGGCTTTCCTGGCCACTCTATCCTCAAAAGCACCTTTTTTCATATTTCCCAGCACTGGCCTCCAATATGCCGAACATCCGGAGCTGACTCCCACAGCCAAGGTGGCAGCCAGAACAACTCTTGTTTTCTTTCAAGGACTCTGGGAATTACTTGCATTGCCACCCAGACTTTGGGGCTGCGGGCTTTCCTGGCCACTCTATCCTCAAAAGCACCTTTTTTCATATTTCCTAGCACTGGACTCCAATATTCCGAACATCCGGAGCTGACTCCCACAGCCAAGGTGGCAGCCAGAACAACTCTTGTTTTCTTTCAAGGACTCTGGGAACTACTTGCCTTGCCACCCAGACTTTGGGGCTGCGGGCTTTCTTGGCCACTCTATCCTCAAAAGCACCTTTTTTCACCTTATCCCACCACCGGCCTCCAATATGCCGAACATCCTGGCCTGGCTCCCACAGCCAAGGTGGCAGCCCAAACAACTCTTGCTTTATTTGAACGCCTCTGGGAACTACTTGCCTTGCCACCCAGACTTTGGGGCTGCGGGCTTTCCTGGCCACTCTATCCTCAAAAGCACCTTTTTTCATATTTCCCAGCACCGGCCTCCAATATGCCGAACATCCTGGCCTGGCTCCCACAGCCAAGGTGGCAGCCAGAACAACTCTTGTTTTCTTTCAAGGACTCTGGGAACTACTTGCCTTGCCACCCAGACTTTGGGGCTGCGGGCTTTCTTGGCCACTCTATCCTCAAAAGCACCTTTTTTCACCTTATCCCACCACCGGCCTCCAATATGCCGAACATCCTGGCCTGGCTCCCACAGCAAAGGTGGCAGCCAGAACAACTCTTGCTTTTTATGAACGCCTCTGGGAACTACTTGCCTTGCCACCCAGACTTTGGGGCTGCGGGCTTTCCTGGCCACTCTATCCTCAAAAGCACCTTTTTTCATATTTCCCAGCACTGGCCTCCAATATGCCGAAAATCTGGAGCTGACTGCCACAGCCAAGGTGGCAGCCAGAACAACTCTTGTTTTCTTTCAAGGACTCTGGGAACTACTTGCCTTGCCACCCAGACTTTGGGGCTGCGGGCTTTCCTGGCCACTCTATCCTCAAAAGCACCTTTTTTCACCTTATCCCACCACCGGCCTCCAATATGCCGAACATCCTGGCCTGGCTCCCACAGCCAAGGTGGCAGCCAGAACAACTCTTGTTTTCTTTCAAGGACTCTGGGAATTACTTGCATTGCCACCCAGACTTTGGGGCTGCGGGCTTTCCTGGCCACTCTATCCTCAAAAGTACCTTTTTTCACTTTATCCCAGCACCGGCCTCCAATATGCCGGACATCCTGGCCTGGCTCCCACAGCAAAGGTGGCAGCCCAAACAACTCTTGCTTTTTATGAACGCCTCTGGGAACTACTTGCCTTGCCACCCAGACTTTGGGGCTGCGGGCTTTCCTGGCCACTCTATCCTCAAAAGCACCTTTTTTCATATTTCCCAGCACTGGCCTCCAATATGCCGAAAATCTGGAGCTGACTGCCACAGCCAAGGTGGCAGCCAGAACAACTCTTGTTTTCTTTCAAGGACTCTGGGAACTACTTGCCTTGCCACCCAGACTTTGGGGCTGCGGGCTTTCCTGGCCACTCTATCCTCAAAAGCACCTTTTTTCACCTTATCCCACCACCGGCCTCCAATATGCCGAACATCCTGGCCTGGCTCCCACAGCCAAGGTGGCAGCCAGAACAACTCTTGTTTTCTTTCAAGGACTCTGGGAATTACTTGCATTGCCACCCAGACTTTGGGGCTGCGGGCTTTCCTGGCCACTCTATCCTCAAAAGTACCTTTTTTCACTTTATCCCAGCACCGGCCTCCAATATGCCGGACATCCTGGCCTGGCTCCCACAGCAAAGGTGGCAGCCCAAACAACTCTTGCTTTTTATGAACGCCTCTGGGAACTACTTGCCTTGCCACCCAGACTTTGGGGCTGCGGGCTTTCCTGGCCACTCTATCCTCAAAAGCACCTTTTTTCATATTTCCCAGCTCCGGCCTCCAATATGCCGAACATCTGGAGCTGACTCCCACAGCCAAGGTGGCAGCCAGAACAACTCTTGTTTTCTTTCAAGGACTCTGGGAATTACTTGCCTTGCCACCCAGACTTTGGGGCTGCGGGCTTTCCTGGCCACTCTATCCTCAAAAGCACCTTTTTTCATATTTCCCAGCACCGGCCTCCAATATTCCGAACATCCTGGCCTGGCTCCCACAGCCAAGGTGGCAGCCAGAACAACTCTTGTTTTCTTTCAAGGACTCTGGGAATTACTTGCATTGCCACCCAGACTTTGGGGCTGCGGGCTTTCCTGGCCACTCTATCCTCAAAAGCACCTTTTTTCATATTTCCCAGCACCGGCCTCCAATATGCCGAACATCCTGGCCTGGCTCCCACAGCCAAGGTGGCAGCCAGAACAACTCTTGTTTTCTTTCAAGGACTCTGGGAACTACTTGCCTTGCCACCCAGACTTTGGGGCTGCGGGCTTTCTCGGCCACTCTATCCTCAAAAGCACCTTTTATCACCTTATCCCACCACCGGCCTCCAATATGCCGAACATCCTGGCCTGGCTCCCACAGCAAAGGTGGCAGCCAGAACAACTCTTGCTTTTTATGAACGCCTCTGGGAACTACTTGCATTGCCACCCAGACTTTGGGGCTGCGGGCTTTCCTGGCCACTCTATCCTCAAAAGCACCTTTTTTCATATTTCCCAGCACCGGCTTCCAATATTTCGAACATCCGGAGCTGACTCCCACAGCCAAGGTGGCAGCCAGAACAACTCTTGTTTTCTTTCAAGGACTCTGGGAACTACTTGCCTTGCCACCCAGACTTTGGGGCTGCGGGCTTTCTTGGCCACTCTATCCTCAAAAGTACCTTTTTTCACTTTATCCCAGCACCGGCCTCCAATATGCCGGACATCCTGGCCTGGCTCCCACAGCAAAGGTGGCAGCCCAAACAACTCTTGCTTTTTATGAACGCCTCTGGGAACTACTTGCCTTGCCACCCAGACTTTGGGGCTGCGGGCTTTCCTGGCCACTCTATCCTCAAAAGCACCTTTTTTCATATTTCCCAGCACCGGCCTCCAATATTCCGAACATCCGGAGCTGACTCCCACAGCCAAGGTGGCAGCCAGAACAACTCTTCTTTTCTTTCAAGGACTCTGGGAACTACTTGCCTTGCCACCCAGACTTTGGGGCTGCGGGCTTTCCTGGCCACTCTATCCTCAAAAGCACCTTTTTTCATATTTCCCAGCTCCGGCCTCCAATATGCCGAACATCCTGGCCTGGCTCCCACAGCCAAGGTGGCAGCCAGAACAACTCTTGTTTTCTTTCAAGGACTCTGGGAACTACTTGCCTTGCCACCCAGACTTTGGGGCTGCGGGCTTTCTTGGCCACTCTATCCTCAAAAGCACCTTTTTTCACCTTATCCCACCACCGGCCTCCAATATGCCGAACATCCTGGCCTGGCTCCCACAGCAAAGGTGGCAGCCAGAACAACTCTTGCTTTTTATGAACGCCTCTGGGAACTACTTGCCTTGCCACCCAGACTTTGGGGCTGCGGGCTTTCCTGGCCACTCTATCCTCAAAAGCACCTTTTTTCATATTTCCCAGCACTGGCCTCCAATATTCCGAACATCCGGAGCTGACTCCCACAGCCAAGGTGGCAGCCAGAACAACTCTTGTTTTCTTTCAAGGACTCTGGGAACTACTTGCATTTCCACCCAGACTTTGGGGCTGCGGGCTTTCCTGGCCACTCTATCCTCAAAAGCACCTTTTTTCATATTTCCCAGCACCGGCCTCCAATATGCCGAACATCCTGGCCTGGCTCCCACAGCCAAGGTGGCAGCCAGAACAACTCTTGTTTTCTTTCAAGGACTCTGGGAACTACTTGCCTTGCCACCCAGACTTTGGGGCTGCGGGCTTTCTTGGCCACTCTATCCTCAAAAGCACCTTTTTTCACCTTATCCCACCACCGGCCTCCAATATGCCGAACATCCTGGCCTGGCTCCCACAGCAAAGGTGGCAGCCCAAACAACTCTTGCTTTTTATGAACGCCTCTGGGAACTACTTGCCTTGCCACCCAGACTTTGGGGCTGCGGGCTTTCCTGGCCACTCTATCCTCAAAAGCACCTTTTTTCATATTTCCCAGCACCGGCCTCCAATATTCCGAACATCCGGAGCTGACTCCCACAGCCAAGGTGGCAGCCAGAACAACTCTTGTTTTCTTTCAAGGACTCTGGGAATTACTTGCCTTGCCACCCAGACTTTGGGGCTGCGGGCTTTCCTGGCCACTCTATCCTCAAAAGCACCTTTTTTCATATTTCCCAGCACCGGCTTCCAATATGCCGAACATCCTGGCCTGGCTCCCACAGCCAAGGTGGCAGCCAGAACAACTCTTGTTTTCTTTCAAGGACTCTGGGAACTACTTGCCTTGCCACCCAGACTTTGGGGCTGCGGGCTTTCCTGGCCACTCTATCCTCAAAAGCACCTTTTTTCATATTTCCCAGCACCAGCCTCCAATATTCCGAACATCCGGAGCTGACTCCCACAGCCAAGGTGGCAGCCAGAACAACTCTTGTTTTCTTTCAAGGACTCTGGGAATTACTTGCATTGCCACCCAGACTTTGGGGCTGCGGGCTTTCCTGGCCACTCTATCCTCAAAAGCACCTTTTTTCATATTTCCCAGCACTGGCCTCCAATATGCCGAACATCCGGAGCTGACTCCCACAGCCAAGGTGGCAGCCAGAACAACTCTTGTTTTCTTTCAAGGACTCTGGGAATTACTTGCATTGCCACCCAGACTTTGGGGCTGCGGGCTTTCCTGGCCACTCTATCCTCAAAAGCACCTTTTTTCATATTTCCTAGCACTGGACTCCAATATTCCGAACATCCGGAGCTGACTCCCACAGCCAAGGTGGCAGCCAGAACAACTCTTGTTTTCTTTCAAGGACTCTGGGAACTACTTGCCTTGCCACCCAGACTTTGGGGCTGCGGGCTTTCTTGGCCACTCTATCCTCAAAAGCACCTTTTTTCACCTTATCCCACCACCGGCCTCCAATATGCCGAACATCCTGGCCTGGCTCCCACAGCCAAGGTGGCAGCCCAAACAACTCTTGCTTTATTTGAACGCCTCTGGGAACTACTTGCCTTGCCACCCAGACTTTGGGGCTGCGGGCTTTCCTGGCCACTCTATCCTCAAAAGCACCTTTTTTCATATTTCCCAGCACCGGCCTCCAATATGCCGAACATCCTGGCCTGGCTCCCACAGCCAAGGTGGCAGCCAGAACAACTCTTGTTTTCTTTCAAGGACTCTGGGAACTACTTGCCTTGCCACCCAGACTTTGGGGCTGCGGGCTTTCTTGGCCACTCTATCCTCAAAAGCACCTTTTTTCACCTTATCCCACCACCGGCCTCCAATATGCCGAACATCCTGGCCTGGCTCCCACAGCAAAGGTGGCAGCCAGAACAACTCTTGCTTTTTATGAACGCCTCTGGGAACTACTTGCCTTGCCACCCAGACTTTGGGGCTGCGGGCTTTCCTGGCCACTCTATCCTCAAAAGCACCTTTTTTCATATTTCCCAGCACTGGCCTCCAATATGCCGAAAATCTGGAGCTGACTGCCACAGCCAAGGTGGCAGCCAGAACAACTCTTGTTTTCTTTCAAGGACTCTGGGAACTACTTGCCTTGCCACCCAGACTTTGGGGCTGCGGGCTTTCCTGGCCACTCTATCCTCAAAAGCACCTTTTTTCACCTTATCCCACCACCGGCCTCCAATATGCCGAACATCCTGGCCTGGCTCCCACAGCCAAGGTGGCAGCCAGAACAACTCTTGTTTTCTTTCAAGGACTCTGGGAATTACTTGCATTGCCACCCAGACTTTGGGGCTGCGGGCTTTCCTGGCCACTCTATCCTCAAAAGTACCTTTTTTCACTTTATCCCAGCACCGGCCTCCAATATGCCGGACATCCTGGCCTGGCTCCCACAGCAAAGGTGGCAGCCCAAACAACTCTTGCTTTTTATGAACGCCTCTGGGAACTACTTGCCTTGCCACCCAGACTTTGGGGCTGCGGGCTTTCCTGGCCACTCTATCCTCAAAAGCACCTTTTTTCATATTTCCCAGCACTGGCCTCCAATATGCCGAAAATCTGGAGCTGACTGCCACAGCCAAGGTGGCAGCCAGAACAACTCTTGTTTTCTTTCAAGGACTCTGGGAACTACTTGCCTTGCCACCCAGACTTTGGGGCTGCGGGCTTTCCTGGCCACTCTATCCTCAAAAGCACCTTTTTTCACCTTATCCCACCACCGGCCTCCAATATGCCGAACATCCTGGCCTGGCTCCCACAGCCAAGGTGGCAGCCAGAACAACTCTTGTTTTCTTTCAAGGACTCTGGGAATTACTTGCATTGCCACCCAGACTTTGGGGCTGCGGGCTTTCCTGGCCACTCTATCCTCAAAAGTACCTTTTTTCACTTTATCCCAGCACCGGCCTCCAATATGCCGGACATCCTGGCCTGGCTCCCACAGCAAAGGTGGCAGCCCAAACAACTCTTGCTTTTTATGAACGCCTCTGGGAACTACTTGCCTTGCCACCCAGACTTTGGGGCTGCGGGCTTTCCTGGCCACTCTATCCTCAAAAGCACCTTTTTTCATATTTCCCAGCTCCGGCCTCCAATATGCCGAACATCTGGAGCTGACTCCCACAGCCAAGGTGGCAGCCAGAACAACTCTTGTTTTCTTTCAAGGACTCTGGGAATTACTTGCCTTGCCACCCAGACTTTGGGGCTGCGGGCTTTCCTGGCCACTCTATCCTCAAAAGCACCTTTTTTCATATTTCCCAGCACCGGCCTCCAATATTCCGAACATCCTGGCCTGGCTCCCACAGCCAAGGTGGCAGCCAGAACAACTCTTGTTTTCTTTCAAGGACTCTGGGAATTACTTGCATTGCCACCCAGACTTTGGGGCTGCGGGCTTTCCTGGCCACTCTATCCTCAAAAGCACCTTTTTTCATATTTCCCAGCACCGGCCTCCAATATGCCGAACATCCTGGCCTGGCTCCCACAGCCAAGGTGGCAGCCAGAACAACTCTTGTTTTCTTTCAAGGACTCTGGGAACTACTTGCCTTGCCACCCAGACTTTGGGGCTGCGGGCTTTCTCGGCCACTCTATCCTCAAAAGCACCTTTTATCACCTTATCCCACCACCGGCCTCCAATATGCCGAACATCCTGGCCTGGCTCCCACAGCAAAGGTGGCAGCCAGAACAACTCTTGCTTTTTATGAACGCCTCTGGGAACTACTTGCATTGCCACCCAGACTTTGGGGCTGCGGGCTTTCCTGGCCACTCTATCCTCAAAAGCACCTTTTTTCATATTTCCCAGCACCGGCTTCCAATATTTCGAACATCCGGAGCTGACTCCCACAGCCAAGGTGGCAGCCAGAACAACTCTTGTTTTCTTTCAAGGACTCTGGGAACTACTTGCCTTGCCACCCAGACTTTGGGGCTGCGGGCTTTCTTGGCCACTCTATCCTCAAAAGTACCTTTTTTCACTTTATCCCAGCACCGGCCTCCAATATGCCGGACATCCTGGCCTGGCTCCCACAGCAAAGGTGGCAGCCCAAACAACTCTTGCTTTTTATGAACGCCTCTGGGAACTACTTGCCTTGCCACCCAGACTTTGGGGCTGCGGGCTTTCCTGGCCACTCTATCCTCAAAAGCACCTTTTTTCATATTTCCCAGCACCGGCCTCCAATATTCCGAACATCCGGAGCTGACTCCCACAGCCAAGGTGGCAGCCAGAACAACTCTTCTTTTCTTTCAAGGACTCTGGGAACTACTTGCCTTGCCACCCAGACTTTGGGGCTGCGGGCTTTCCTGGCCACTCTATCCTCAAAAGCACCTTTTTTCATATTTCCCAGCTCCGGCCTCCAATATGCCGAACATCCTGGCCTGGCTCCCACAGCCAAGGTGGCAGCCAGAACAACTCTTGTTTTCTTTCAAGGACTCTGGGAACTACTTGCCTTGCCACCCAGACTTTGGGGCTGCGGGCTTTCTTGGCCACTCTATCCTCAAAAGCACCTTTTTTCACCTTATCCCACCACCGGCCTCCAATATGCCGAACATCCTGGCCTGGCTCCCACAGCAAAGGTGGCAGCCAGAACAACTCTTGCTTTTTATGAACGCCTCTGGGAACTACTTGCCTTGCCACCCAGACTTTGGGGCTGCGGGCTTTCCTGGCCACTCTATCCTCAAAAGCACCTTTTTTCATATTTCCCAGCACTGGCCTCCAATATTCCGAACATCCGGAGCTGACTCCCACAGCCAAGGTGGCAGCCAGAACAACTCTTGTTTTCTTTCAAGGACTCTGGGAATTACTTGCATTGCCACCCAGACTTTGGGGCTGCGGGCTTTCCTGGCCACTCTATCCTCAAAAGCACCTTTTTTCATATTTCCTAGCACTGGCCTCCAATATTCCGAACATCCGGAGCTGACTCCCACAGCCAAGGTGGCAGCCAGAACAACTCTTGTTTTCTTTCAAGGACTCTGGGAATTACTTGCCTTGCCACCCAGACTTTGGGGCTGCGGGCTTTCCTGGCCACTCTATCCTCAAAAGCACCTTTTTTCATATTTCCCAGCACCGGCCTCCAATATTCCGAACATCCGGAGCTGACTCCCACAGCCAAGGTGGCAGCCAGAACAACTCTTCTTTTCTTTCAAGGACTCTGGGAACTACTTGCCTTGCCACCCAGACTTTGGGGCTGCGGGCTTTCCTGGCCACTCTATCCTCAAAAGCACCTTTTTTCATATTTCCCAGCTCCGGCCTCCAATATGCCGAACATCCTGGCCTGGCTCCCACAGCCAAGGTGGCAGCCAGAACAACTCTTGTTTTCTTTCAAGGACTCTGGGAACTACTTGCCTTGCCACCCAGACTTTGGGGCTGCGGGCTTTCTTGGCCACTCTATCCTCAAAAGCACCTTTTTTCACCTTATCCCACCACCGGCCTCCAATATGCCGAACATCCTGGCCTGGCTCCCACAGCCAAGGTGGCAGCCAGAACAACTCTTGCTTTTTATGAACGCCTCTGGGAACTACTTGCCTTGCCACCCAGACTTTGGGGCTGCGGGCTTTCCTGGCCACTCTATCCTCAAAAGCACCTTTTTTCATATTTCCCAGCACTGGCCTCCAATATTCCGAACATCCGGAGCTGACTCCCACAGCCAAGGTGGCAGCCAGAACAACTCTTGTTTTCTTTCAAGGACTCTGGGAATTACTTGCATTGCCACCCAGACTTTGGGGCTGCGGGCTTTCCTGGCCACTCTATCCTCAAAAGCACCTTTTTTCATATTTCCTAGCACTGGCCTCCAATATTCCGAACATCCGGAGCTGACTCCCACAGCCAAGGTGGCAGCCAGAACAACTCTTGTTTTCTTTCAAGGACTCTGGGAATTACTTGCCTTGCCACCCAGACTTTGGGGCTGCGGGCTTTCCTGGCCACTCTATCCTCAAAAGCACCTTTTTTCATATTTCCCAGCACCGGCCTCCAATATGCCGAACATCCGGAGCTGACTCCCACAGCCAAGGTGGCAGCCAGAACAACTCTTGTTTTCTTTCAAGGACTCTGGGAACTACTTGCCTTGCCACCCAGACTTTGGGGCTGCGGGCTTTCTTGGCCACTCTATTCTCAAAAGCACCTTTTTTCACCTTATCCCACCACCGGCCTCCAATATGCCGGACATCCTGGCCTGGCTCCCACAGCCAAGGTGGCAGCCCAAACAACTCTTGCTTTTTATGAACGCCTCTGGGAACTACTTGCATTGCCACCCAGACTTTGGGGCTGCGGGCTTTCCTGGCCACTCTATCCTCAAAAGCACCTTTTTTCATATTTCCCAGCACTGGTCTCCAATATTCCGAACATCTGGAGCTGACTCCCACAGCCAAGGTGGCAGCCAGAACAACTCTTGTTTTCTTTCAAGGACTCTGGGAACTACTTGCATTTCCACCCAGACTTTGGGGCTGCGGGCTTTCCTGGCCACTCTATCCTCAAAAGCACCTTTTTTCATATTTCCCAGCACCGGCCTCCAATATGCCGAACATCCTGGCCTGGCTCCCACAGCCAAGGTGGCAGCCAGAACAACTCTTGTTTTCTTTCAAGGACTCTGGGAACTACTTGCCTTGCCACCCAGACTTTGGGGCTGCGGGCTTTCTTGGCCACTCTATCCTCAAAAGCACCTTTTTTCACCTTATCCCACCACCGGCCTCCAATATGCCGAACATCCTGGCCTGGCTCCCACAGCAAAGGTGGCAGCCCAAACAACTCTTGCTTTTTATGAACGCCTCTGGGAACTACTTGCCTTGCCACCCAGACTTTGGGGCTGCGGGCTTTCCTGGCCACTCTATCCTCAAAAGCACCTTTTTTCATATTTCCCAGCACCGGCCTCCAATATTCCGAACATCCGGAGCTGACTCCCACAGCCAAGGTGGCAGCCAGAACAACTCTTGTTTTCTTTCAAGGACTCTGGGAATTACTTGCCTTGCCACCCAGACTTTGGGGCTGTGGGCTTTCCTGGCCACTCTATCCTCAAAAGCACCTTTTTTCATATTTCCCAGCACCGGCTTCCAATATGCCGAACATCCTGGCCTGGCTCCCACAGCCAAGGTGGCAGCCAGAACAACTCTTGTTTTCTTTCAAGGACTCTGGGAACTACTTGCCTTGCCACCCAGACTTTGGGGCTGCGGGCTTTCCTGGCCACTCTATCCTCAAAAGCACCTTTTTTCATATTTCCCAGCACCGGCCTCCAATATTCCGAACATCCGGAGCTGACTCCCACAGCCAAGGTGGCAGCCAGAACAACTCTTGTTTTCTTTCAAGGACTCTGGGAACTACTTGCATTTCCACCCAGACTTTGGGGCTGCGGGCTTTCCTGGCCACTCTATCCTCAAAAGCACCTTTTTTCATATTTCCCAGCACCGGCCTCCAATATGCCGAACATCCTGGCCTGGCTCCCACAGCCAAGGTGGCAGCCAGAACAACTCTTGTTTTCTTTCAAGGACTCTGGGAACTACTTGCCTTGCCACCCAGACTTTGGGGCTGCGGGCTTTCTTGGCCACTCTATCCTCAAAAGCACCTTTTTTCACCTTATCCCACCACCGGCCTCCAATATGCCGAACATCCTGGCCTGGCTCCCACAGCAAAGGTGGCAGCCCAAACAACTCTTGCTTTTTATGAACGCCTCTGGGAACTACTTGCCTTGCCACCCAGACTTTGGGGCTGCGGGCTTTCCTGGCCACTCTATCCTCAAAAGCACCTTTTTTCATATTTCCCAGCACTGGCCTCCAATATTCCGAACATCCGGAGCTGACTCCCACAGCCAAGGTGGCAGCCAGAACAACTCTTGTTTTCTTTCAAGGACTCTGGGAATTACTTGCCTTGCCACCCAGACTTTGGGGCTGCGGGCTTTCCTGGCCACTCTATCCTCAAAAGCACCTTTTTTCATATTTCCCAGCACCGGCTTCCAATATGCCGAACATCCTGGCCTGGCTCCCACAGCCAAGGTGGCAGCCAGAACAACTCTTGTTTTCTTTCAAGGACTCTGGGAACTACTTGCATTGCCACCCAGACTTTGGGGCTGCGGGCTTTCCTGGCCACTCTATCCTCAAAAGCACCTTTTTTCATATTTCCCAGCACCGGCCTCCAATATTCCGAACATCCGGAGCTGACTCCCACAGCCAAGGTGGCAGCCAGAACAACTCTTGTTTTCTTTCAAGGACTCTGGGAATTACTTGCATTGCCACCCAGACTTTGGGGCTGCGGGCTTTCCTGGCCACTCTATCCTCAAAAGCACCTTTTTTCATATTTCCCAGCTCCGGCCTCCAATATGCCGAACATCCTGGCAGGGCTCCCACAGCCAAGGTGGCAGCCCAAACAACTCTTGCTTTTTATGAACGCCTCTGGGAACTACTTGCCTTGCCACCCAGACTTTGGGGCTGCGGGCTTTCCTGGCCACTCTATCCTCAAAAGCACCTTTTTTCATATTTCCCAGCACTGGCCTCCAATATGCCGAACATCCGGAGCTGACTCCCACAGCCAAGGTGGCAGCCAGAACAACTCTTGTTTTCTTTCAAGGACTCTGGGAATTACTTGCATTGCCACCCAGACTTTGGGGCTGCGGGCTTTCCTGGCCACTCTATCCTCAAAAGCACCTTTTTTCATATTTCCTAGCACTGGACTCCAATATTCCGAACATCCGGAGCTGACTCCCACAGCCAAGGTGGCAGCCAGAACAACTCTTGTTTTCTTTCAAGGACTCTGGGAACTACTTGCCTTGCCACCCAGACTTTGGGGCTGCGGGCTTTCTTGGCCACTCTATCCTCAAAAGCACCTTTTTTCACCTTATCCCACCACCGGCCTCCAATATGCCGAACATCCTGGCCTGGCTCCCACAGCCAAGGTGGCAGCCCAAACAACTCTTGCTTTTTATGAACGCCTCTGGGAACTACTTGCCTTGCCACCCAGACTTTGGGGCTGCGGGCTTTCCTGGCCACTCTATCCTCAAAAGCACCTTTTTTCATATTTCCCAGCACCGGCCTCCAATATGCCGAACATCCTGGCCTGGCTCCCACAGCCAAGGTGGCAGCCAGAACAACTCTTGTTTTCTTTCAAGGACTCTGGGAATTACTTGCCTTGCCACCCAGACTTTGGGGCTGCGGGCTTTCCTGGCCACTCTATCCTCAAAAGCACCTTTTTTCATATTTCCCAGCACCGGCCTCCAATATTCCGAACATCCTGGCCTGGCTCCCACAGCCAAGGTGGCAGCCAGAACAACTCTTGTTTTCTTTCAAGGACTCTGGGAATTACTTGCATTGCCACCCAGACTTTGGGGCTGCGGGCTTTCCTGGCCACTCTATCCTCAAAAGCACCTTTTTTCATATTTCCCAGCACCGGCCTCCAATATGCCGAACATCCTGGCCTGGCTCCCACAGCCAAGGTGGCAGCCAGAACAACTCTTGTTTTCTTTCAAGGACTCTGGGAACTACTTGCCTTGCCACCCAGACTTTGGGGCTGCGGGCTTTCTCGGCCACTCTATCCTCAAAAGCACCTTTTATCACCTTATCCCACCACCGGCCTCCAATATGCCGAACATCCTGGCCTGGCTCCCACAGCAAAGGTGGCAGCCAGAACAACTCTTGCTTTTTATGAACGCCTCTGGGAACTACTTGCATTGCCACCCAGACTTTGGGGCTGCGGGCTTTCCTGGCCACTCTATCCTCAAAAGCACCTTTTTTCATATTTCCCAGCACCGGCTTCCAATATTTCGAACATCCGGAGCTGACTCCCACAGCCAAGGTGGCAGCCAGAACAACTCTTGTTTTCTTTCAAGGACTCTGGGAACTACTTGCCTTGCCACCCAGACTTTGGGGCTGCGGGCTTTCTTGGCCACTCTATCCTCAAAAGTACCTTTTTTCACTTTATCCCAGCACCGGCCTCCAATATGCCGGACATCCTGGCCTGGCTCCCACAGCAAAGGTGGCAGCCCAAACAACTCTTGCTTTTTATGAACGCCTCTGGGAACTACTTGCCTTGCCACCCAGACTTTGGGGCTGCGGGCTTTCCTGGCCACTCTATCCTCAAAAGCACCTTTTTTCATATTTCCCAGCACCGGCCTCCAATATTCCGAACATCCGGAGCTGACTCCCACAGCCAAGGTGGCAGCCAGAACAACTCTTCTTTTCTTTCAAGGACTCTGGGAACTACTTGCCTTGCCACCCAGACTTTGGGGCTGCGGGCTTTCCTGGCCACTCTATCCTCAAAAGCACCTTTTTTCATATTTCCCAGCTCCGGCCTCCAATATGCCGAACATCCTGGCCTGGCTCCCACAGCCAAGGTGGCAGCCAGAACAACTCTTGTTTTCTTTCAAGGACTCTGGGAACTACTTGCCTTGCCACCCAGACTTTGGGGCTGCGGGCTTTCTTGGCCACTCTATCCTCAAAAGCACCTTTTTTCACCTTATCCCACCACCGGCCTCCAATATGCCGAACATCCTGGCCTGGCTCCCACAGCAAAGGTGGCAGCCAGAACAACTCTTGCTTTTTATGAACGCCTCTGGGAACTACTTGCCTTGCCACCCAGACTTTGGGGCTGCGGGCTTTCCTGGCCACTCTATCCTCAAAAGCACCTTTTTTCATATTTCCCAGCACTGGCCTCCAATATTCCGAACATCCGGAGCTGACTCCCACAGCCAAGGTGGCAGCCAGAACAACTCTTGTTTTCTTTCAAGGACTCTGGGAATTACTTGCATTGCCACCCAGACTTTGGGGCTGCGGGCTTTCCTGGCCACTCTATCCTCAAAAGCACCTTTTTTCATATTTCCTAGCACTGGCCTCCAATATTCCGAACATCCGGAGCTGACTCCCACAGCCAAGGTGGCAGCCAGAACAACTCTTGTTTTCTTTCAAGGACTCTGGGAATTACTTGCCTTGCCACCCAGACTTTGGGGCTGCGGGCTTTCCTGGCCACTCTATCCTCAAAAGCACCTTTTTTCATATTTCCCAGCACCGGCCTCCAATATTCCGAACATCCGGAGCTGACTCCCACAGCCAAGGTGGCAGCCAGAACAACTCTTCTTTTCTTTCAAGGACTCTGGGAACTACTTGCCTTGCCACCCAGACTTTGGGGCTGCGGGCTTTCCTGGCCACTCTATCCTCAAAAGCACCTTTTTTCATATTTCCCAGCTCCGGCCTCCAATATGCCGAACATCCTGGCCTGGCTCCCACAGCCAAGGTGGCAGCCAGAACAACTCTTGTTTTCTTTCAAGGACTCTGGGAACTACTTGCCTTGCCACCCAGACTTTGGGGCTGCGGGCTTTCTTGGCCACTCTATCCTCAAAAGCACCTTTTTTCACCTTATCCCACCACCGGCCTCCAATATGCCGAACATCCTGGCCTGGCTCCCACAGCCAAGGTGGCAGCCAGAACAACTCTTGCTTTTTATGAACGCCTCTGGGAACTACTTGCCTTGCCACCCAGACTTTGGGGCTGCGGGCTTTCCTGGCCACTCTATCCTCAAAAGCACCTTTTTTCATATTTCCCAGCACTGGCCTCCAATATTCCGAACATCCGGAGCTGACTCCCACAGCCAAGGTGGCAGCCAGAACAACTCTTGTTTTCTTTCAAGGACTCTGGGAATTACTTGCATTGCCACCCAGACTTTGGGGCTGCGGGCTTTCCTGGCCACTCTATCCTCAAAAGCACCTTTTTTCATATTTCCTAGCACTGGCCTCCAATATTCCGAACATCCGGAGCTGACTCCCACAGCCAAGGTGGCAGCCAGAACAACTCTTGTTTTCTTTCAAGGACTCTGGGAATTACTTGCCTTGCCACCCAGACTTTGGGGCTGCGGGCTTTCCTGGCCACTCTATCCTCAAAAGCACCTTTTTTCATATTTCCCAGCACCGGCCTCCAATATTCCGAACATCCGGAGCTGACTCCCACAGCCAAGGTGGCAGCCAGAACAACTCTTGTTTTCTTTCAAGGACTCTGGGAACTACTTGCCTTGCCACCCAGACTTTGGGGCTGCGGGCTTTCTTGGCCACTCTATTCTCAAAAGCACCTTTTTTCACCTTATCCCACCACCGGCCTCCAATATGCCGGACATCCTGGCCTGGCTCCCACAGCCAAGGTGGCAGCCCAAACAACTCTTGCTTTTTATGAACGCCTCTGGGAACTACTTGCATTGCCACCCAGACTTTGGGGCTGCGGGCTTTCCTGGCCACTCTATCCTCAAAAGCACCTTTTTTCATATTTCCCAGCACTGGTCTCCAATATTCCGAACATCTGGAGCTGACTCCCACAGCCAAGGTGGCAGCCAGAACAACTCTTGTTTTCTTTCAAGGACTCTGGGAACTACTTGCATTTCCACCCAGACTTTGGGGCTGCGGGCTTTCCTGGCCACTCTATCCTCAAAAGCACCTTTTTTCATATTTCCCAGCACCGGCCTCCAATATGCCGAACATCCTGGCCTGGCTCCCACAGCCAAGGTGGCAGCCAGAACAACTCTTGTTTTCTTTCAAGGACTCTGGGAACTACTTGCCTTGCCACCCAGACTTTGGGGCTGCGGGCTTTCTTGGCCACTCTATCCTCAAAAGCACCTTTTTTCACCTTATCCCACCACCGGCCTCCAATATGCCGAACATCCTGGCCTGGCTCCCACAGCAAAGGTGGCAGCCCAAACAACTCTTGCTTTTTATGAACGCCTCTGGGAACTACTTGCCTTGCCACCCAGACTTTGGGGCTGCGGGCTTTCCTGGCCACTCTATCCTCAAAAGCACCTTTTTTCATATTTCCCAGCACCGGCCTCCAATATTCCGAACATCCGGAGCTGACTCCCACAGCCAAGGTGGCAGCCAGAACAACTCTTGTTTTCTTTCAAGGACTCTGGGAATTACTTGCCTTGCCACCCAGACTTTGGGGCTGTGGGCTTTCCTGGCCACTCTATCCTCAAAAGCACCTTTTTTCATATTTCCCAGCACCGGCTTCCAATATGCCGAACATCCTGGCCTGGCTCCCACAGCCAAGGTGGCAGCCAGAACAACTCTTGTTTTCTTTCAAGGACTCTGGGAACTACTTGCCTTGCCACCCAGACTTTGGGGCTGCGGGCTTTCCTGGCCACTCTATCCTCAAAAGCACCTTTTTTCATATTTCCCAGCACCGGCCTCCAATATTCCGAACATCCGGAGCTGACTCCCACAGCCAAGGTGGCAGCCAGAACAACTCTTGTTTTCTTTCAAGGACTCTGGGAACTACTTGCATTTCCACCCAGACTTTGGGGCTGCGGGCTTTCCTGGCCACTCTATCCTCAAAAGCACCTTTTTTCATATTTCCCAGCACCGGCCTCCAATATGCCGAACATCCTGGCCTGGCTCCCACAGCCAAGGTGGCAGCCAGAACAACTCTTGTTTTCTTTCAAGGACTCTGGGAACTACTTGCCTTGCCACCCAGACTTTGGGGCTGCGGGCTTTCTTGGCCACTCTATCCTCAAAAGCACCTTTTTTCACCTTATCCCACCACCGGCCTCCAATATGCCGAACATCCTGGCCTGGCTCCCACAGCAAAGGTGGCAGCCCAAACAACTCTTGCTTTTTATGAACGCCTCTGGGAACTACTTGCCTTGCCACCCAGACTTTGGGGCTGCGGGCTTTCCTGGCCACTCTATCCTCAAAAGCACCTTTTTTCATATTTCCCAGCACTGGCCTCCAATATTCCGAACATCCGGAGCTGACTCCCACAGCCAAGGTGGCAGCCAGAACAACTCTTGTTTTCTTTCAAGGACTCTGGGAATTACTTGCCTTGCCACCCAGACTTTGGGGCTGCGGGCTTTCCTGGCCACTCTATCCTCAAAAGCACCTTTTTTCATATTTCCCAGCACCGGCTTCCAATATGCCGAACATCCTGGCCTGGCTCCCACAGCCAAGGTGGCAGCCAGAACAACTCTTGTTTTCTTTCAAGGACTCTGGGAACTACTTGCATTGCCACCCAGACTTTGGGGCTGCGGGCTTTCCTGGCCACTCTATCCTCAAAAGCACCTTTTTTCATATTTCCCAGCACCGGCCTCCAATATTCCGAACATCCGGAGCTGACTCCCACAGCCAAGGTGGCAGCCAGAACAACTCTTGTTTTCTTTCAAGGACTCTGGGAATTACTTGCATTGCCACCCAGACTTTGGGGCTGCGGGCTTTCCTGGCCACTCTATCCTCAAAAGCACCTTTTTTCATATTTCCCAGCTCCGGCCTCCAATATGCCGAACATCCTGGCAGGGCTCCCACAGCCAAGGTGGCAGCCCAAACAACTCTTGCTTTTTATGAACGCCTCTGGGAACTACTTGCCTTGCCACCCAGACTTTGGGGCTGCGGGCTTTCCTGGCCACTCTATCCTCAAAAGCACCTTTTTTCATATTTCCCAGCACTGGCCTCCAATATGCCGAACATCCGGAGCTGACTCCCACAGCCAAGGTGGCAGCCAGAACAACTCTTGTTTTCTTTCAAGGACTCTGGGAATTACTTGCATTGCCACCCAGACTTTGGGGCTGCGGGCTTTCCTGGCCACTCTATCCTCAAAAGCACCTTTTTTCATATTTCCTAGCACTGGACTCCAATATTCCGAACATCCGGAGCTGACTCCCACAGCCAAGGTGGCAGCCAGAACAACTCTTGTTTTCTTTCAAGGACTCTGGGAACTACTTGCCTTGCCACCCAGACTTTGGGGCTGCGGGCTTTCTTGGCCACTCTATCCTCAAAAGCACCTTTTTTCACCTTATCCCACCACCGGCCTCCAATATGCCGAACATCCTGGCCTGGCTCCCACAGCCAAGGTGGCAGCCCAAACAACTCTTGCTTTTTATGAACGCCTCTGGGAACTACTTGCCTTGCCACCCAGACTTTGGGGCTGCGGGCTTTCCTGGCCACTCTATCCTCAAAAGCACCTTTTTTCATATTTCCCAGCACCGGCCTCCAATATGCCGAACATCCTGGCCTGGCTCCCACAGCCAAGGTGGCAGCCAGAACAACTCTTGTTTTCTTTCAAGGACTCTGGGAACTACTTGCCTTGCCACCCAGACTTTGGGGCTGCGGGCTTTCTTGGCCACTCTATCCTCAAAAGCACCTTTTTTCACCTTATCCCACCACCGGCCTCCAATATGCCGAACATCCTGGCCTGGCTCCCACAGCAAAGGTGGCAGCCCAAACAACTCTTGCTTTTTATGAACGCCTCTGGGAACTACTTGCCTTGCCACCCAGACTTTGGGGCTGCGGGCTTTCCTGGCCACTCTATCCTCAAAAGCACCTTTTTTCATATTTCCCAGCACTGGCCTCCAATATTCCGAACATCCGGAGCTGACTCCCACAGCCAAGGTGGCAGCCAGAACAACTCTTGTTTTCTTTCAAGGACTCTGGGAATTACTTGCCTTGCCACCCAGACTTTGGGGCTGCGGGCTTTCCTGGCCACTCTATCCTCAAAAGCACCTTTTTTCATATTTCCCAGCACCGGCTTCCAATATGCCGAACATCCTGGCCTGGCTCCCACAGCCAAGGTGGCAGCCAGAACAACTCTTGTTTTCTTTCAAGGACTCTGGGAACTACTTGCATTGCCACCCAGACTTTGGGGCTGCGGGCTTTCCTGGCCACTCTATCCTCAAAAGCACCTTTTTTCATATTTCCCAGCACCGGCCTCCAATATTCCGAACATCCGGAGCTGACTCCCACAGCCAAGGTGGCAGCCAGAACAACTCTTGTTTTCTTTCAAGGACTCTGGGAATTACTTGCATTGCCACCCAGACTTTGGGGCTGCGGGCTTTCCTGGCCACTCTATCCTCAAAAGCACCTTTTTTCATATTTCCCAGCTCCGGCCTCCAATATGCCGAACATCCTGGCAGGGCTCCCACAGCCAAGGTGGCAGCCCAAACAACTCTTGCTTTTTATGAACGCCTCTGGGAACTACTTGCCTTGCCACCCAGACTTTGGGGCTGCGGGCTTTCCTGGCCACTCTATCCTCAAAAGCACCTTTTTTCATATTTCCCAGCACTGGCCTCCAATATGCCGAACATCCGGAGCTGACTCCCACAGCCAAGGTGGCAGCCAGAACAACTCTTGTTTTCTTTCAAGGACTCTGGGAATTACTTGCATTGCCACCCAGACTTTGGGGCTGCGGGCTTTCCTGGCCACTCTATCCTCAAAAGCACCTTTTTTCATATTTCCTAGCACTGGACTCCAATATTCCGAACATCCGGAGCTGACTCCCACAGCCAAGGTGGCAGCCAGAACAACTCTTGTTTTCTTTCAAGGACTCTGGGAACTACTTGCCTTGCCACCCAGACTTTGGGGCTGCGGGCTTTCTTGGCCACTCTATCCTCAAAAGCACCTTTTTTCACCTTATCCCACCACCGGCCTCCAATATGCCGAACATCCTGGCCTGGCTCCCACAGCCAAGGTGGCAGCCCAAACAACTCTTGCTTTTTATGAACGCCTCTGGGAACTACTTGCCTTGCCACCCAGACTTTGGGGCTGCGGGCTTTCCTGGCCACTCTATCCTCAAAAGCACCTTTTTTCATATTTCCCAGCACCGGCCTCCAATATGCCGAACATCCTGGCCTGGCTCCCACAGCCAAGGTGGCAGCCAGAACAACTCTTGTTTTCTTTCAAGGACTCTGGGAACTACTTGCCTTGCCACCCAGACTTTGGGGCTGCGGGCTTTCTTGGCCACTCTATCCTCAAAAGCACCTTTTTTCACCTTATCCCACCACCGGCCTCCAATATGCCGAACATCCTGGCCTGGCTCCCACAGCAAAGGTGGCAGCCCAAACAACTCTTGCTTTTTATGAATGCCTCTGGGAACTACTTGCCTTGCCACCCAGACTTTGGGGCTGCAGGCTTTCCTGGTGTCGTGGTTTAGCCTCAGACGGCAACAAAGGACCACGTGGCAGCCGCTCGCTCAGATGGGGCCCTCCCCCCCAGCGCGGCCGGGAGGGGAGAATCGGAAGAAAAAGGCAAAAACTCGTGGGTTGAGACAAAGGCAATTTAACAGAACAGCAAGGAGAGCAAGAAACAACAACAATAATAACACCGACAGAGGAATACACAGCCACGAGTACGATACCACCGCTTGCCGATCGCACCCGGGACGCCCCCGACCGCTCCGCTCCCCTGGGGGATGACTTCCTGCCCCTCCCCTTCCCCGGCTAGCTCCTGTTACCCCCTGAGCATGGCTCACATGGGATGGAATACCTGTGTCCCTGCTAGGTCCTGGGGAGAATTAACCCTATCCCCGCCAGACCCAGGACATCATCCACCCCTTATTCCATACCATTTCATGCCATGCCCAGATCTTACAGTTTCCAATTAAATACTATCAGTTTCCCCTGACATACATATATATATATATACATATGTATATCTCCATACAGGCGTAATGTCCTTAGTCTGTGCGCCATCACTCTAAAATGTCCGTTGAGTTCATATAGTCCATGACTTCGAGCTCCATCTGTTGGAACAGTCCCTCAGGGCATGCAAGATAGCGTGTGTGGAGCTGGACTGTCGCATGCTGTATTCTTGGGGCTTGTGGCTGATGTATCCGGTGCGGCTCATGTCCATGGTCCATGGGTTGAAGATGTCGATCTCAGTGAAGTTGCTGGACGCCAGCTGCTGAGGTCAGTTCTGGTCCCTTCGCTGCTGCACTTTACTTGGTTTTTCATCAGAGTCCATTTGTCATTAGTTTGGGTGATTCTTATTATAGTACAACCAATAGCAGTTACAGAAATGAGATGTACAGTGGCAGGGTTATTTAGCAATTAACATCATACAGTTTCATTCACTGGCTATTCTCGCCCAAAATCAGGTCCCCGTGTGGTACACATCGAACTTCCCCATCCTTCCGCATCACCCACCAAGTGCACCCGGGTCCTTGAGCAAAGGCAATCCCACGGACAGGTTTGCCTTTGCCTGAGGCAGGACTAACCCAGACTGTCTTCCCTAACATATTCTTCATGTGCACTACGGGGACTTTATCTCCCTCCACAGTACGTGGAGGTTTTGATTGGGCAGGGCCAGCTCGGTTGGTAGACCCCCTGGTGTTAACTAGCCAGGTAGCCTTTGCTAAGTGTGTATCCCAATTTTTTAAAGTTCCACCACCCATTGCTCTCAGTGCAGTTTTTAACAGTCCATTGTACCGTTCTATCTTCCCAGAGGCTGGTGCATGATAAGGGATGTGATAGACCCATTCAATACCATGCTCTTTGGCCCAGGTGTCAATGAGGCTGTTTCGGAAATGAGTCCCGTTGTCCGACTCAATTCTCTCTGGGGTGCCATGTCGCCACAGGATTTGTTTTTCAAGGCCCAGGATGGTGTTCCGGGCGGTGGCATGGGGCACAGGATATGTTTCCAACCATCCAGTGGTTGCTTCCACCATTGTGAGCACATAGCGCTTGCCTTGACGGGTTTGTGGGAGTGTAATATAATCGATCTGCCAGGCCTCCCCATATTTGTATTTCAGCCATCGTCCTCCATACCAAAGAGGCTTTAATCGCTTGGCTTGCTTGATTGCAGCACATGTCTCACATTCGTGGATGACCTGTGCAATAGTGTCCATGGTCAAATCCACCCCTCGGTCACGAGCCCATCTATATGTAGCGTCTCTTCCTTGATGGCCTGAGGAGTCATGGGCCCATCGAGCTATGAATAATTCACCCTTATGTTGCCAGTCCAGATCCACCTCGGCCACTTCAATCTTAGCAGCCTGATCCACTTGCTGGTTGTTCTGATGTTCCTCAGTGGCCCGGCTCTTGGGTACATGGGCATCTACATGACGTACTTTCACAACCAGATTCTCTACCCGAGCAGCAATATCCTGCCACAATTCAGCAGCCCAGATGGGTTTGCCTCTGCGCTGCCAATTGCTCTGCTTCCACTGCCGTAACCACCCCCACAAGGCATTTGCCACCATCCATGAATCGGTGTAGAGATAAAGTACTGGCCATTTTTCCCGCTCAGCAATGTCCAGAGCCAGCTGAATTGCTTTCACCTCTGCAAACTGGCTTGATTCACCTTGCCCTTCAGTGGCTTCTGCAACTCGTCTTGTAGGACTCCACACGGCAGCCTTCCACTTTCTATGCTTTCCCACAATCCGGCAGGACCCATCAGTGAACAGGGCATATCTCTTCTCATTTTCTGGTAGTTCATTATACGGTGGAGCCTCTTCTGCACGCATCACCTCCTCCTCCGGTGACATTCCAAAATCCTTGCCTTCTGGCCAGTCCATAATCACCTCTAGAATTCCTGGGCGACTGGGGTTTCCCATTCGAGTTCGCTGCGTGATCAATGCAATCCACTTACTCCATGTAGCATCCGTTGCATGATGTGTAGCAGGGACCCTTTCTTTGAACATCCAACCCAGCACCGGCAGCCGAGGTGCCAAGAGGAGCTGTGCTTCCGTACCAACCACTTCTGAAGCAGCTCGAACCCCTTCGTATGCTGCCAGTATCTCCTTTTCTGTTGGAGTATAGCGGGCTTCAGATCCTCTGTATGCCCGACTCCAAAACCCTAGGGGTCGACCGCGTGTCTCCCCTGGTGCTTTCTGCCAGAGGCTCCAGGTAGGGCCGTTCTCCCCAGCTGCGGTGTAGAGCACGTTTTTAACATCTTGTCCTGCCCGGACTGGCCCCAGAGCTACTGCGTGGACTATTTCCTGTTTAATTTGTTCAAAAGCTTGTCGCTGCTCAGGACCCCATTTAAAATCGTTCTTCTTCCGGGTTACTTGATACAGAGGGCTCACAATCAGACTGTAATCTGGGATATGCATCCTCCAAAAACCCACAATGCCCAGGAAAGCTTGTGCTTCCTTTTTACTAGTTGGTGGAGACATAGCTGCGATTTTATTGATCACATCCATTGGGATCTGACGGCGTCCATCTTGCCATTTTACTCCTAAAAACTGGATCTCCTGTGCAGGTCCCTTGACCTTACTTCGTCTTATGGCAAAACCGGCTTTCAGAAGGATTTGAATTATTTTATTCCCCTTCTCAAAAACTTCTTCTGCTGTGTTGCCCCATACAATGATGTCGTCAATGTACTGCAGATGTTCCGGAGCTTCACCCTGTTCCAGTGCAGTCTGGATCAGTCCATGGCAAATGGTGGGGCTATGTTTCCACCCCTGGGGCAGTCGGTTCCAGGTGTACTGGACACCTCTCCAAGTGAAAGCGAACTGTGATCTGCACTCTGCTGCCAGAGGGATTGAGAAAAATGCATTAGCGATATCAATTGTAGCATACCATTTGGCCGCCTTGGACTCCAGTTCGTATTGGAGTTCTAACATGTCCGGCACGGCAGCACTCAGCGGTGGAGTAACTTCATTAAGGCCACGATAGTCCACAGTTAGCCTCCACTCTCCATTAGATTTCTGCACTGGCCATATGGGACTGTTAAAGGGCGAGCGAGTCTTGCTGATCACTCCTTGAATCTCTAGTTGACGAATCAGCTTGTGGATGGGGATCAGAGAATCTCGGTTAGTTCGATACTGCCGCCGATGAACTGTTGTGGTAGCAATTGGCACCTGTTGTTCTTCGACCCTCAACAACCCCACAACAGAAGGGTCCTCTGAGAGACCAGGCAAGGTAGACAACTGTTTAACTTCTTCCGCCTCCAAGGCAGCTATGCCAAAAGCCCACCGGTACCCTTTTGGGTCCTTAAAATACCCTCTCCTGAGATAATCTATACCAAGGATGCATGGAGCATCTGGACCAGTCACAATGGGATGCTTTTGCCACTCATTCCCTGTTAGGCTCACTTCAGCCTCCAGTACAGTCAGTTCTTGGGATCCCCCTGTCACTCCAGAAATACAAATGGGTTCTGTCCCTCTATAGCTTGATGGTATTAGGGTACACTGTGCACCTGTGTCTACTAAAGCTCTATACTCCTGTGGCTCTGATGTGCCAGGCCATCGAATCCACACTGTCCAATAAACTCGGTTGTCCCTTTCCCCCACCTGGCTGGAGGCAGGGCCCCCCTAATACTGGTCATAGTATCCGTCACTCACCTCGTGCAGAAATGCTCTGGAGGTTCCTTCAAGGGGATCAGAAGTAGGCTCAGGCCTTCTATTCTGTTTGGGGAACTGCACATTGGAAACCGGGGCAGCACTTTTCCTGGGGAGATCTGCTTTTGTGGTTGTTCTTCCTTGCAATTCCTGTACCCGTGCCCGTAGGATTGAAGTAGGTTGTCCATCCCACTTCCTCATGTCCTCTCCGTGGTCACGCAAGCAGAACCACAGG
This sequence comes from Numenius arquata, assembly GCF_964106895.1. Classification (NCBI taxonomy): domain Eukaryota; kingdom Metazoa; phylum Chordata; class Aves; order Charadriiformes; family Scolopacidae; genus Numenius; species Numenius arquata. Next base: position 26,269 of record NW_027414936.1, read on the forward strand.
GTGCTTCGTGGGGTGTACTCCCTGTATTCTCTATCTTGAGTGGAAAAACGTCTGTTCCTAACAGCTGAGATACTGGCTCGTACAGGCGGGGAGGACATATTCTCTTCAAGTTGCTGGACCTTCCGGGACAGTTTCTCCACAGCTGAGACGAGGGGAGAAGACAGATTTTCTTCATATTGCCGAAGTCGGGCAGCCACCTCATCCACTGTTGGTCCCTCTTCGCCTTTCCATTCCATCACTGCTAATGAGTTGGCATATGATGATGGTGCGCTCCGTACAAACTTCCGCCACATGGACCTTGTGCATTGGATCTCATCAGGATCTGTGGGAAACTGGGCATTGTCCAGGTCATAATAAATCATCTCCCGCACGGCTAATTCTCTCAGGTACTGAATACCTCTTTCCATGGTGGTCCACTTGCTCGGATGACATACAACATCTTCACTGAAGGGATACCTTTCCCTCACGCCTGACAGGAGTCGCCTCCAGAGGCTGAGAGCTTGTGTCCTTTTCCCAATTGCCTTGTCAATGCCCCCCTCTCTAGACAGAGATCCCAGCTGCCTGGCTTCCCTACTCTCCAATTCCAAGCTACCAGCTCCGTTGTCCCAGCACCGGAGCAGCCAGGTGACAATGTGCTCACCTGGAAGTCGGCTGAAATCTTTTCGCATGTCCCGCAGCTCACTCAGGGACAGGGATCGAGTGATTATCTCTGGTTCTGCCTCTTCCTCTTGTTCTCGTGACAACCCTGGATCATCGTCATCCTTCGCTGAGCGAACTGATTTCTTGGTGTATTTCTTCTTCTGGATAGGGGCAACTGATATGGGCACAGGTTGGTTTTCTGGTTCAGTTGCAGTGCCTGCCACTGGGGCCGGAGCAGCCACCGCGCCTGCTGCAGGGGCCGGAGCAGACACCGTGCCTGCCACTGGGGCCGGAGCAACCACCGTGCCTGCCACAGGGGCCGGAGCAACCACCGCGCCTGCCGCAGGGGCTGGAGCAGACACCGTGCCTGCCGCAGGGGCCGGAGCAACCACCGTGCCTGCCGCAGGGGCCAGAGCAACCACCGTGCCTGCTGCAGGGGCCGGAGCAGACACCGTGCCTGCCACAGGGGCCGGAGCAGCCACCGTGCCTGCCACAGGGGCCGGAGCAGCCACCGTGCCTGCCACAGGGGCCGGAGCAGCCACCGTGCCTGCCACAGGGGCCGGAGCAGACACCGTGCCTGCCACAGGGGCTGGGGCAGCCACCGCGCCTGCCGCAGGGGCCGGAGCAGCCACACTGCCTGTCAGCCTGGTTTCCATCTCTTCCTCCTGAGGATGCTGCGCACCATTGAGCAATGCTTGGTAGATACTGGCCAGGGCCCAGCACAATGCAGTGAGTTGTGCCTCTCTGGAATAGCCACAGCATTTTCCTTTCAAATATTCTATCACTTTATCGGGGTTCTGTAATTGTTCGGTGGTGAAATCCCAGACCATTGGAGGTGAAAAACTCTCTAGATACCTGCCCATGTTCTCCCACATGCCATGCCATCCATGACTCTCCAGCCTTGGGGCAGATCTCGGGGTGGTAGTCTTAAATAGTTGCTTAACCCTAAACAAAAACTGAAAAACATTCAGGAGACCGAGCAATAGGACCAAGCTGGTCTGCATGTCCCAAGAGTATTCAAAATTCTCAAAAACTGGCATATCCAGCACGAAAGAGAAAAGGGAGGTGAAAGAGCTGGGAAAAGCATCCCCCCCTGCTTCCCCTATAGACTCAGTGTGTTTATTAATAAATTCCCCGAGATATGGGCAGGAAAGCAGTGCCAAATAAACAACCCAACATAACCATCTGAACAGTGATGCTATCATATCATAAGTTGATATCGCACAGGACAGCAAAATTATAATCCTGATCCCTCTCCCAGAAGTGATAAACATCATCACGGGGAGTACATAGAGCATGTAAGAGTTTACATAACACAGCCATGAAAACAAACGAAGCAACATTGTCCCCAGTAAATAATACAATAAATACCGATAACAAATTCCTTTTAGCACACTCTGGTCAGATCTGTTTTTATCTCAACCCTCCGAGTTGCCCCACGTTGGGCGCCAAAAAGGACTGTCGTGGTTTAGCCTCAGACGGCAACAAAGGACCACGTGGCAGCCGCTCGCTCAGATGGGGCCCTCCCCCCCAGCGCGGCCGGGAGGGGAGAATCGGAAGAAAAAGGCAAAAACTCGTGGGTTGAGACAAAGGCAATTTAACAGAACAGCAAGGAGAGCAAGAAACAACAACAATAATAACACCGACAGAGGAATACACAGCCACGAGTACGATACCACCGCTTGCCGATCGCACCCGGGACGCCCCCGACCGCTCCGCTCCCCTGGGGGATGACTTCCTGCCCCTCCCCTTCCCCGGCTAGCTCCTGTTACCCCCTGAGCATGGCTCACATGGGATGGAATACCTGTGTCCCTGCTAGGTCCTGGGGAGAATTAACCCTATCCCCGCCAGACCCAGGACACCTGGCCACTCTATCCTCAAAAGTACCTTTTTTCATATTTCCCAGCACCGGCCTCCAATATTCCGAACATCCTGGCCTGGCTCCCACAGCCAAGGTGGCAGCCAGAACAACTCTTGTTTTCTTTCAAGGACTCTGGGAACTACTTGCATTGCCACCCAGACTTTGGGGCTGCGGGCTTTCCTGGACACTCTATCCTCAAAAGCACCTTTTTTCATATTTCCCAGCTCCGGCCTCCAATATGCCGGACATCCTGGCCTGGCTCCCACAGCCAAGGTGGCAGCCAGAACAACTCTTGCTTTTTATGAACACCTCTGGGAACTACTTGCCTTGCCACCCAGACTTCGGGGCTGCGGGCTTTCCTGGCCACTCTATCCTCAAAAGCACCTTTTTTCATATTTCCCAGCACCGGCCTCCAATATTCCGAACATCCTGGCCTGGCTCCCACAGCCAAGGTGGCAGCCAGAACAACTCTTGTTTTCTTTCAAGGACTCTGGGAACTACTTGCATTGCCACGCAGACTATGGGGCTGCGGGCTTTCCTGGCCACTCTATCCTCAAAGGCACCTTTTTTCACTTAATCCTAGCACCTGCCTCCAATATTCCGAACATCCTGGCCTGGCTCCCACAGCAAAGGTGGCAGCCCAAACAACTCTTGCTTTTTATGAACGCCTCTGGGAACTACTTGCATTGCCACCCAGACTTTGGGGCTGCGGGCTTTCCAGGCCACTCTATCCTCAAAAGCACCTTTTTTTCATATTTCCCAGCCCCGGCCTCCAATATGCCGAACATCCGGAGCTGACTCCCACAGCCAAGGTGGCAGCCAGAACAACTCTTGTTTTCTTTCAAGGACTCTGGGAACTACTTGCCTTGCCACCCAGACTTTGGGGCTGTGGGCTTTCCTGGACACTCTATCCTCAAAAGCACCTTTTTTCATATTTCCCAGCTCCGGCCTCCAATATGCCGGACATCCTGGCCTGGCTCCCACAGCCATAGTGGCAGCCCAAACAACTCTTGTTTTCTTTCAAGGACTCTGGGAACTACTTGCATTGCCACCCAGACTTTGGGGCTGCGGGCTTTCCTGGCCACTCTATCCTCAAAAGCACCTTTTTTCATATTTCCCAGCACTGGCCTCCAATATTCCGAACATCCTGGCCTGGCTCCCACAGCCAAGGTGGCAGCCAGAACAACTCCTGTTTTCTTTCAAGGACTCTGGGAATTACTTGCATTGCCACCCAGACTTTGGGGCTGCGGGCTTTCTTGGCCACTCTATCCTCAAAAGCACCTTTTTTCATATTTCCCAGCCCCGGCCTCCAATATGCCGAACATCCTGGCCTGGCTCCCACAGCCAAGGTGGCAGCCAGAACAACTCTTGTTTTCTTTCAAGGACTCTGGGAACTACTTGCCTTGCCACCCAGACTTTGGGGCTGCGGGCTTTCCTGGCCACTCTATCCTCAAAAGCACCTTTTTTCATATTTCCCAGCTCCGGCCTCCAATATTCCGAACATCCGGAGCTGACTCCCACAGCCAAGGTGGCAGCCAGAACAACTCTTGTTTTCTTTCAAGGACTCTGGGAACTACTTGCATTGCCACCCAGACTTTGGGGCTGCGGGCTTTCCTGGCCACTCTATCCTCAAAAGCACCTTTTTTCATATTTCCCTGCATCGGCCTCCAATATTCCGAACATCCTGGCCTGGCTCCCACAGCCAAGGTGGCAGCCAGAACAACTCTTGTTTTCTTTCAAGGACTCTGGGAACTACTTGCATTGCCACCCAGACTTTGGGGCTGCGGGCTTTCCTGGCCACTCTATCCTCAAAAGTACCTTTTTTTCATATTTCCCAGCACCGGCCTCCAATATGCCGGACATCCTGGCCTGGCTCCCACAGCCAAGGTGGCAGCCAGAACAACTCTTGCTTTTTATGAACACCTCTGGGAACTACTTGCCTTGCCACCCAGACTTTGGGGCTGCAGGCTTTCCTGGCCACTCTATCCTCAAAAGTACCTTTTTTCATATTTCCCAGCACCGGCCTCCAATATTCCGAACATCCTGGCCTGGCTCCCACAGCCAAGGTGGCAGCCAGAACAACTCTTGTTTTCTTTCAAGGACTCTGGGAACTACTTGCATTGCCACCCAGACTATGGGGCTGCGGGCTTTCCTGGCCACTCTATCCTCAAAGGCACCTTTTTTCACTTAATCCTAGCACCTGCCTCCAATATTCCGAACATCCTGGCCTGGCTCCCACAGCAAAGGTGGCAGCCCAAACAACTCTTGCTTTTTATGAACGCCTCTGGGAACTACTTGCATTGCCACCCAGACTTTGGGGCTGCGGGCTTTCCAGGCCACTCTATCCTCAAAAGCACCTTTTTTTCATATTTCCCAGCACTGGCCTCCAATATGCCGAACATCCGGAGCTGACTCCCACAGCCAAGGTGGCAGCCAGAACAACTCTTGTTTTCTTTCAAGGACTCTGGGAACTACTTGCCTTGCCACCCAGACTTTGGGGCTGTGGGCTTTCCTGGACACTCTATCCTCAAAAGCACCTTTTTTCATATTTCCCAGCTCCGGCCTCCAATATGCCGGACATCCTGGCCTGGCTCCCACAGCCAAGGTGGCAGCCAGAACATCTCTTGTTTTCTTTCAAGGACTCTGGGAACTACTTGCCTTGCCACCCAGACTTTGGGGCTGCGGGCTTTCCTGGCCACTCTATCCTCAAAAGCACCTTTTTTCATATTTCCCAGCACCGGCTTCCAATATGCCAAACATCCGGAGCTGACTCCCACAGCAAAGGTAGCAGCCCAAACAACTCTTCCTTTTATGAAGGCCTCTGGGAACTCCTTGCATTGCCACCCAGACTTTGGGGCTGCGGGCTTTCCTGGCCACTCTATCCTCAAAAGCACCTTTTTTCATATTTCCCTGCATCGGCCTCCAATATGCCGAACATCCTGGCCTGACTCCCACAGCCAAGGTGGCAGCCAGAAGAACTCCTGTTTTCTTTCAAGGACTCTGGGAATTACTTGCATTGCCACCCAGACTTTGGGGCTGCGGGCTTTCCTGGCCACTCTATCCTCAAAAGCACCTTTTTTCATATTTCCCAGCCCCGGCCTCCAATATGCCGAACATCCTGGCCTGGCTCCCACAGCCAAGGTGGCAGCCAGAACAACTCTTGTTTTCTTTCAAGGACTCTGGGAACTACTTGCCTTGCCACCCAGACTTTGGGGCTGCGGGCTTTCCTGGCCACTCTATCCTCAAAAGCACCTTTTTTCATATTTCCCAGCTCCAGCCTCCAATATGCCAAACATCCTGGCCTGGCTCCCACAGCCAAGGTGGCAGCCAGAATAACTCTTGTTTTCTTTCAAGGACTCTGGGAACTACTTGCCTTGACACCCAGACTTTGGGGCTGTGGGCTTTCCTGGCCACTCTAATCTCAAAAGCACCTTTTTTGACTGAATCCTAGCACCGGCCTCCAATATTCCGAACATCCTGGCCTGGCTCCCACAGCCAAGGTGGCAGCCCAAACAACTCTTGCTTTTTATGAACGCCTCTGGGAACTACTTGCATTGCCACCCAGACTTTGGGGCTGCGGGCTATCCTGGCCACTCTATCCTCAAAAGCACCTTTTTTCACTTAATCCTAGCACCGGCCTCCAATATTCCGAACATCCTGGCCTGGCTCCCACAGCCAAGGTGGCAGCCCAAACAACTCTTGCTTTTTATGAACGCCTCTGGGAACTACTTGCATTGCCACCCAGACTTTGGGGCTGCGGGCTTTCCAGGCCACTCTATCCTCAAAAGCACCTTTTTTTCATATTTCCCAGCACTGGCCTCCAATATGCCGAACATCCGGAGCTGACTCCCACAGCCAAGGTGGCAGCCAGAACAACTCTTGTTTTCTTTCAAGGACTCTGGGAACTACTTGCCTTGCCACCCAGACTTTGGGGCTGTGGGCTTTCCTGGACACTCTATCCTCAAAAGCACCTTTTTTCATATTTCCCAGCTCCGGCCTCCAATATGCCGGACATCCTGGCCTGGCTCCCACAGCCAAGGTGGCAGCCAGAACATCTCTTGTTTTCTTTCAAGGACTCTGGGAACTACTTGCCTTGCCACCCAGACTTTGGGGCTGCGGGCTTTCCTGGCCACTCTATCCTCAAAAGCACCTTTTTTCATATTTCCCAGCACCGGCTTCCAATATGCCAAACATCCGGAGCTGACTCCCACAGCAAAGGTAGCAGCCCAAACAACTCTTCCTTTTATGAAGGCCTCTGGGAACTCCTTGCATTGCCACCCAGACTTTGGGGCTGCGGGCTTTCCTGGCCACTCTATCCTCAAAAGCACCTTTTTTCATATTTCCCTGCATCGGCCTCCAATATGCCGAACATCCTGGCCTGACTCCCACAGCCAAGGTGGCAGCCAGAAGAACTCCTGTTTTCTTTCAAGGACTCTGGGAATTACTTGCATTGCCACCCAGACTTTGGGGCTGCGGGCTTTCCTGGCCACTCTATCCTCAAAAGCACCTTTTTTCATATTTCCCAGCCCCGGCCTCCAATATGCCGAACATCCTGGCCTGGCTCCCACAGCCAAGGTGGCAGCCAGAACAACTCTTGTTTTCTTTCAAGGACTCTGGGAACTACTTGCCTTGCCACCCAGACTTTGGGGCTGCGGGCTTTCCTGGCCACTCTATCCTCAAAAGCACCTTTTTTCATATTTCCCAGCTCCAGCCTCCAATATGCCAAACATCCTGGCCTGGCTCCCACAGCCAAGGTGGCAGCCAGAATAACTCTTGTTTTCTTTCAAGGACTCTGGGAACTACTTGCCTTGACACCCAGACTTTGGGGCTGTGGGCTTTCCTGGCCACTCTAATCTCAAAAGCACCTTTTTTGACTGAATCCTAGCACCGGCCTCCAATATTCCGAACATCCTGGCCTGGCTCCCACAGCCAAGGTGGCAGCCCAAACAACTCTTGCTTTTTATGAACGCCTCTGGGAACTACTTGCATTGCCACCCAGACTTTGGGGCTGCGGGCTATCCTGGCCACTCTATCCTCAAAAGCACCTTTTTTCACTTAATCCTAGCACCGGCCTCCAATATTCCGAACATCCTGGCCTGGCTCCCACAGCCAAGGTGGCAGCCCAAACAACTCTTGCTTTTTATGAACGCCTCTGGGAACTACTTGCATTGCCACCCAGACTTTGGGGCTGCGGGCTTTCCTGGCCACTCTATCCTCAAAAGCACCTTTTTTCATATTTCCCAGCTCCGGCCTCCAATATGCCGAACATCCTGGCCTGGCTCCCACAGCCAAGGTGGCAGCCAGAACAACTCTTGTTTTCTTTCAAGGACTCTGGGAACTACTTGCCTTGACACCCAGACTTTGGGGCTGCGGGCTTTCCTGGACACTCTATCCTCAAAAGTACCTTTTTTTCATATTTCCCAGCACCGGCCTCCAATATGCCGGACATCCTGGCCTGGCTCCCACAGCCAAGGTGGCAGCCAGAACAACTCTTGCTTTTTATGAACACCTCTGGGAACTACTTGCCTTGCCACCCAGACTTTGGGGCTGCGGGCTTTCCTGGCCACTCTATCCTCAAAAGTACCTTTTTTCATATTTCCCAGCACAGGCCTCCAATATTCCGAACATCCTGGCCTGGCTCCCACAGCCAAGGTGGCAGCCAGAACAACTCTTGTTTTCTTTCAAGGACTCTGGGAACTACTTGCATTGCCACCCAGACTTTGGGGCTGCGGGCTTTCCTGGACACTCTATCCTCAAAAGCACCTTTTTTCATATTTCCCAGCTCCGGCCTCCAATATGCCGGACATCCTGGCCTGGCTCCCACAGCCAAGGTGGCAGCCAGAACAACTCTTGCTTTTTATGAACACCTCTGGGAACTACTTGCATTGCCACCCAGACTTCGGGGCTGCGGGCTTTCCAGGCCACTCTATCCTCAAAAGCACCTTTTTTCATATTTCCCAGCTCCGGCCTCCAATATTCCGAACATCCTGGCCTGGCTCCCACAGCCAAGGTGGCAGCCAGAACAACTCTTGTTTTCTTTCAAGGACTCTGGGAACTACTTGCATTGCCACGCAGACTATGGGGCTGCGGGCTTTCCTGGCCACTCTATCCTCAAAAGCACCTTTTTTCACTTAATCCTAGCACCTGCCTCCAATATTCCGAACATCCTGGCCTGGCTCCCACAGCAAAGGTGGCAGCCCAAACAACTCTTGCTTTTTATGAACGCCTCTGGGAACTACTTGCCTTGCCACCCAGACTTTGGGGCTGCGGGCTTTCCAGGCCACTCTATCCTCAAAAGCACCTTTTTTCATATTTCCCAGCACCGGCCTCCAATATGCCGAACATCCGGAGCTGACTCCCACAGCCAAGGTGGCAGCCAGAACAACTCTTGTTTTCTTTCAAGGACTCTGGGAACTACTTGCCTTGCCACCCAGACTTTGGGGCTGCGGGCTTTCCTGGCCACTCTATCCTCAAAAGCACCTTTTTTCATATTTCCCAGCTCCGGCCTCCAATATTCCGAACATCCGGAGCTGACTCCCACAGCCAAGGTGGCAGCCAGAACAACTCTTGTTTTCTTTCAAGGACTCTGGGAACTACTTGCATTGCCACCCAGACTTTGGGGCTGCGGGCTTTCCTGGCCACTCTATCCTCAAAAGCACCTTTTTTCATATTTCCCTGCATCGGCCTCCAATATTCCGAACATCCTGGCCTGGCTCCCACAGCCAAGGTGGCAGCCAGAACAACTCTTGTTTTCTTTCAAGGACTCTGGGAACTACTTGCATTGCCACCCAGACTTTGGGGCTGCGGGCTTTCCTGGCCACTCTATCCTCAAAAGTACCTTTTTTTCATATTTCCCAGCACCGGCCTCCAATATGCCGGACATCCTGGCCTGGCTCCCACAGCCAAGGTGGCAGCCAGAACAACTCTTGCTTTTTATGAACACCTCTGGGAACTACTTGCCTTGCCACCCAGACTTTGGGGCTGCAGGCTTTCCTGGCCACTCTATCCTCAAAAGTACCTTTTTTCATATTTCCCAGCACCGGCCTCCAATATTCCGAACATCCTGGCCTGGCTCCCACAGCCAAGGTGGCAGCCAGAACAACTCTTGTTTTCTTTCAAGGACTCTGGGAACTACTTGCATTGCCACGCATACTATGGGGCTGCGGGCTTTCCTGGCCACTCTATCCTCAAAGGCACCTTTTTTCACTTAATCCTAGCACCTGCCTCCAATATTCCGAACATCCTGGCCTGGCTCCCACAGCAAAGGTGGCAGCCCAAACAACTCTTGCTTTTTATGAACGCCTCTGGGAACTACTTGCATTGCCACCCAGACTTTGGGGCTGCGGGCTTTCCAGGCCACTCTATCCTCAAAAGCACCTTTTTTTCATATTTCCCAGCACTGGCCTCCAATATGCCGAACATCCGGAGCTGACTCCCACAGCCAAGGTGGCAGCCAGAACAACTCTTGTTTTCTTTCAAGGACTCTGGGAACTACTTGCCTTGCCACCCAGACTTTGGGGCTGTGGGCTTTCCTGGACACTCTATCCTCAAAAGCACCTTTTTTCATATTTCCCAGCTCCGGCCTCCAATATGCCGGACATCCTGGCCTGGCTCCCACAGCCAAGGTGGCAGCCCAAACAACTCTTGTTTTCTTTCAAGGACTCTGGGAACTACTTGCCTTGCCACCCAGACTTTGGGGCTGCGGGCTTTCCTGGCCACTCTATCCTCAAAAGCACCTTTTTTCATATTTCCCAGCACCGGCTTCCAATATGCCAAACATCCGGAGCTGACTCCCACAGCAAAGGTAGCAGCCCAAACAACTCTTCCTTTTATGAAGGCCTCTGGGAACTCCTTGCATTGCCACCCAGACTTTGGGGCTGCGGGCTTTCCTGGCCACTCTATCCTCAAAAGCACCTTTTTTCATATTTCCCAGCACTGGCCTCCAATATGCCGAACATCCTGGCCTGACTCCCACAGCCAAGGTGGCAGCCAGAAGAACTCCTGTTTTCTTTCAAGGACTCTGGGAATTACTTGCATTGCCACCCAGACTTTGGGGCTGCGGGCTTTCCTGGCCACTCTATCCTCAAAAGCACCTTTTTTCATATTTCCCAGCCCCGGCCTCCAATATGCCGAACATCCTGGCCTGGCTCCCACAGCCAAGGTGGCAGCCAGAACAACTCTTGTTTTCTTTCAAGGACTCTGGGAACTACTTGCCTTGCCACCCAGACTTTGGGGCTGCGGGCTTTCCTGGCCACTCTATCCTCAAAAGCACCTTTTTTCATATTTCCCAGCTCCAGCCTCCAATATGCCAAACATCCTGGCCTGGCTCCCACAGCCAAGGTGGCAGCCAGAATAACTCTTGTTTTCTTTCAAGGACTCTGGGAACTACTTGCCTTGACACCCAGACTTTGGGGCTGTGGGCTTTCCTGGCCACTCTAATCTCAAAAGCACCTTTTTTGACTGAATCCTAGCACCGGCCTCCAATATTCCGAACATCCTGGCCTGGCTCCCACAGCCAAGGTGGCAGCCCAAACAACTCTTGCTTTTTATGAACGCCTCTGGGAACTACTTGCATTGCCACCCAGACTTTGGGGCTGCGGGCTATCCTGGCCACTCTATCCTCAAAAGCACCTTTTTTCACTTAATCCTAGCACCGGCCTCCAATATTCCGAACATCCTGGCCTGGCTCCCACAGCCAAGGTGGCAGCCCAAACAACTCTTGCTTTTTATGAACGCCTCTGGGAACTACTTGCATTGCCACCCAGACTTTGGGGCTGCGGGCTTTCCTGGCCACTCTATCCTCAAAAGCACCTTTTTTCATATTTCCCAGCTCCGGCCTCCAATATGCCGAACATCCTGGCCTGGCTCCCACAGCCAAGGTGGCAGCCAGAACAACTCTTGTTTTCTTTCAAGGACTCTGGGAACTACTTGCCTTGACACCCAGACTTTGGGGCTGCGGGCTTTCCTGGACACTCTATCCTCAAAAGTACCTTTTTTTCATATTTCCCAGCACCGGCCTCCAATATGCCGGACATCCTGGCCTGGCTCCCACAGCCAAGGTGGCAGCCAGAACAACTCTTGCTTTTTATGAACACCTCTGGGAACTACTTGCCTTGCCACCCAGACTTTGGGGCTGCGGGCTTTCCTGGCCACTCTATCCTCAAAAGTACCTTTTTTCATATTTCCCAGCACAGGCCTCCAATATTCCGAACATCCTGGCCTGGCTCCCACAGCCAAGGTGGCAGCCAGAACAACTCTTGTTTTCTTTCAAGGACTCTGGGAACTACTTGCATTGCCACCCAGACTTTGGGGCTGCGGGCTTTCCTGGACACTCTATCCTCAAAAGCACCTTTTTTCATATTTCCCAGCTCCGGCCTCCAATATGCCGGACATCCTGGCCTGGCTCCCACAGCCAAGGTGGCAGCCAGAACAACTCTTGCTTTTTATGAACACCTCTGGGAACTACTTGCATTGCCACCCAGACTTCGGGGCTGCGGGCTTTCCAGGCCACTCTATCCTCAAAAGCACCTTTTTTCATATTTCCCAGCTCCGGCCTCCAATATTCCGAACATCCTGGCCTGGCTCCCACAGCCAAGGTGGCAGCCAGAACAACTCTTGTTTTCTTTCAAGGACTCTGGGAACTACTTGCATTGCCACGCAGACTATGGGGCTGCGGGCTTTCCTGGCCACTCTATCCTCAAAAGCACCTTTTTTCACTTAATCCTAGCACCTGCCTCCAATATTCCGAACATCCTGGCCTGGCTCCCACAGCAAAGGTGGCAGCCCAAACAACTCTTGCTTTTTATGAACGCCTCTGGGAACTACTTGCCTTGCCACCCAGACTTTGGGGCTGCGGGCTTTCCAGGCCACTCTATCCTCAAAAGCACCTTTTTTCATATTTCCCAGCACCGGCCTCCAATATGCCGAACATCCGGAGCTGACTCCCACAGCCAAGGTGGCAGCCAGAACAACTCTTGTTTTCTTTCAAGGACTCTGGGAACTACTTGCATTGCCACCCAGACTTTGGGGCTGCGGGCTTTCATGGCCACTCTATCCTCAAAAGCACCTTTTTTCATATTTCCCAGCTCTGGCCTCCAATATGCCAGACATCCTGGCCTGGCTCCCACACCCAAGGTGGCAACCAGAACAACTCTTGCTCTTTATGAACACCTCTGGGAACTACTTGCCTTGCCACCCAGACTTTGGGGCTGCGGGCTTTCCTGGCCACTCTATCTATGAGATGATAGAATTCAAGATTCATAAGGCAGCAAGGAGGGTGCGCAGCAAGCTGGCTACCCTGGACTTCAAAAGAGCAGACTTTGATCTCCTGAGAGATCTGATTGGTAAGGTAGCGTGGGAAAAAGAACTGGAAGGGAGAGGGGCCCAAAAAAGCTGGGTGGTATTTAAGGATTGCCTCCTCCAAGCTCAGGAGAGGTGCATCCCAAAAAAGAAGAAATCGGGCAAAATAGCCAGTAGGCCGGCGTGGATGAACAAGGAACTGCTGGACAAACTCAGGACCAAAAAGGAGGCCTATAGAGGGTGGAAGCAGGGAAAGGTAGACTGGGAAGAATACAGAGAAGCTGTCCGAGTCACCAGAAACCTGATCAGGCAAGCGAAAGCCCAGGCAGAACTAAATCTAGCCAGGGATGTGAAAAATAACAAGAAGAACTTCTATAGATATATCAGGGATAAAAATAAGACGAGGGAAGCTGTGGGTCCCCTCCGGAAGGAAACGGGAGACCTGGTCACCCAGGATGTGGATAAGGCTGAGCTACTGAATGACTTCTTTGCCTCAGTCTTCACTGGCAAGGGCCCTAACCACACTGCCCAAGTCACGGAGGGCAAGAACAGGGGCTCTGGGAATGAAGAAGCACCCACAGTACAAGAAGACGAGGTTCGAGACCTCTTAAAGAACCTGAAGGTGCATAAGTCCATGGGACCTGATGAAATCCATCCACGGGTCCTGAGAGAACTGGCGGACGAAGTTGCTAAGCCCCTCTCCATCATATTTGAGAAATCGTGGCAGTCTGGTGAAGTTCCCACTGACTGGAAAAAAGGGAACATAACTCCAATATTCAAAAAAGGAAACAAAGAAGACCCGGGAAACTACAGGCCGGTCAGTCTCACCTCTGTGCCTGGCAAGATCATGGAGCAGATCCTCCTGAAATCCTTGCTAAGGCACATGGAGAATAAAGAAGTGATTGGAAACAGCCAACATGGCTTCACCAAGGGCAAATCGTGCCTGACAAATTTGGTGGCCTTTTACAATACTGCCACAGACTTGGTAGACAAGGGCAGAGCGACTGACGTCATTTACCTGGACTTATGCAAAGCATTTGACACTGTCCCGCACGACATCCTGGTCTCAAAATTGGAAACTCATGGATTCGATGGATGGACCACTCGGTGGATAGGGAACTGGCTGGATGGCCGCATCCAAAGGGTTACAATCAATGGCTCAATGTCCAGGTGGCGGCCAGTAACGAGTGGTGTTCCGCAGGGGTCGGTACTGGGACCAGTACTGTTTAACATCTTTGTCGGTGACATGGACAGTGGGATAGAGTGCACCCTCAGCAAGTTTGCTGATGACACCAAGCTCGGTGGCGCAGTTGACACGCTGGAGGGAAGGGATGCCATCCAGAGGGACCTAGACAGGCTGGAGAGGTGGGCTCATGCAAATTGCATGAAGTTCAACCAAGCCAAGTGCAGGGTCCTGCACCTGGGACGTGGCAACCCCAGGCACAAATACAAGTTGGGTGGAGAATGGCTGGAGAGCAGCCCCGAGGAGAAGGACTTGGGAGTGCTTATGGATGAGAAGCTCAACATGAGCAGGCAGTGTGCACTGGCAGCCCAGAGAGCCAACCGTGTCCTGGGCTGCATCGGGAGAAGTGTGGCCAGCAGGTCTCGCGAGGTGATTCTGCCCCTCTACTCTGCGCTCGTGAGACCCCTCCTGGAGTACTGTGTCCAGCTTTGGAGTCCTCAACACAGAAAGGACATGGACCTGTTGGAACGGGTCCAGCGGAGGGCCACGAGGATGATCAGAGGGATGGAGCACCTCTCCTATGAAGACAGACTGAGAGAGCTGGGGTTGTTCAGCCTGGAGAAGAGAAGGCTCCGGGGAGACCTTATAACAGCTTATCAATACCTGAAGGGAGCCTACAGAAGAGCTGAAGAGGGACTCTTTGTCAGGAAGAGTGGTGACAGGACAAGGGGCAATGGTTTTAAATTGGAAGAGAAGAGATTTAGATTAGATATAAGGAAGAAATTCTTTACAGTGAGGGTGGTGAGGCACTGGAACAGGTTGCCCAGGGAAGTTGTGGATGCCCCATCCCTGGAAGTGTTCAAGGCCAGGCTGGATGGGGCTTTAAGCAACCTGCTCTAGTGAGAGGTGTCCCTGCCCATGGCAGGGGGGTTGGAACTAGATGATCTTTAAGGTCCTTTCCAACTCTAGCCATTCTATGATTCTATGATTCTATGATTCTATGATTCTATACTCAAAAGCACCTTTTTTCATATTTCCCAGCTCCGGCCTCCAATATGCCGAACATCCTGGCCTGGCTCCCACACCCAAGGTGGCAGCCAGAACAACTCTTGTTTTCTTTCAAGGACTCTGGGAACTACTTGCATTGCCACCCAGACTTTGGGGCTGCGGGCTTTCCTGGACACTCTATCCTCAAAAGCACCTTTTTTCATATTTCCCAGCACCGGCCTCCAATATGCCGGACATCCTGGCCTGGCTCCCACAGCCAAGGTGGCAGCCAGAACAACTCTTGCTTTTTATGAACACCTCTGGGAACTACTTGCCTTGCCACCCAGACTTTGGGGCTGCGGGCTTTCCTGGCCACTCTATCCTCAAAAGCACCTTTTTTCATATTTCCCAGCTCCGGCCTCCAATATGCCGAACATCCTGGCCTGGCTCCCACAGCAAAGGTGGCAGCCAGAACAACTCTTGTTTTCTTTCAAGGACTCTGGGAACTACTTGCATTGCCACCCAGACTTTGGGGCTGCGGGCTTTCCTGGCCACTCTATCCTCAAAGGCACCTTTTTTCACTTAATCCTAGCACCTGCCTCCAATATTCCGAACATCCTGGCCTGGCTCCCACAGCCAAGGTGGCAGCCCAAACAACTCTTGCTTTTTATGAACGCCTCTGGGAACTACTTGCCTTGCCACCCAGACTTTGGGGCTGCGGGCTTTCCTGGCCACTCTATCCTCAAAAGCACCTTTTTTTCATATTTCCCAGCACCGGCCTCCAATATGCTGAACATCCGGAGCTGACTCCCACAGCCAAGGTGGCAGCCAGAACAACTCTTGTTTTCTTTCAAGGACTCTGGGAACTACTTGCATTGCCACCCAGACTTTGGGGCTGCGGGCTTTCCTGGCCACTCTATCCTCAAAAGCACCTTTTTTCATATTTCCCAGCACCGGCCTCCAATATGCCGAACATCCGGAGCTGACTCCCACAGCCAAGGTGGCAGCCAGAACAACTCTTGCTTTTTATGAACACCTCTGGGAACTACTTGCCTTGCCACCCAGACTTTGGGGCTGCGGGCTTTCCTGGCCACTTTATCCTCAAAAGCACCTTTTTTCATATTTCCCAGCTCCGGCCTCCAATATTCCGAACATCCTGGCCTGGCTCCCACAGCCAAGGTGGCAGCCAGAACAACTCTTGTTTTCTTTCAAGGACTCTGGGAACTACTTGCATTGCCACGCATACTATGGGGCTGCGGGCTTTCCTGGCCACTCTATCCTCAAAGGCACCTTTTTTCACTTAATCCTAGCACCTGCCTCCAATATTCCGAACATCCTGGCCTGGCTCCCACAGCAAAGGTGGCAGCCCAAACAACTCTTGCTTTTTATGAACGCCTCTGGGAACTACTTGCATTGCCACCCAGACTTTGGGGCTGCGGGCTTTCCAGGCCACTCTATCCTCAAAAGCACCTTTTTTTCATATTTCCCAGCACCGGCCTCCAATATGCCGAACATCCTGGCCTGGCTCCCACAGCCAAGGTGGCAGCCAGAACAACTCTTGTTTTCTTTCAAGGACTCTGGGAACTACTTGCCTTGCCACCCAGACTTTGGAGCTGCGGGCTTTCCAGGCCACTCTATCCTCAAAAGCACCTTTTTTCATATTTCCCAGCTCCGGCCTCCAATATTCCGAACATCCGGAGCTGACTCCCACAGCCAAGGTGGCAGCCAGAACAACTCTTGTTTTCTTTCAAGGACTCTGGGAAGTACTTGCCTTGCCACCCAGACTTTGGGGCTGCGGGCTTTCCTGGCCACTCTATCCTCAAAAGCACCTTTTTTCATATTTCCCAGCTCCGGCCTCTAATATGCCAAACATCCGGAGCTGAATCCCACAGCAAAGGTAGCAGCCCAAACAACTCTTCCTTTTATGAACGCCTCTGGGAACTCCTTGCATTGCCACCCAGACTTTGGGGCTGCGGGCTTTCCTGGCCACTCTATCCTCAAAAGCACCTTTTTTCATATTTCCCAGCACCGGCCTCCAATATGCCAAACATCCTGGCCTGACTCCCACAGCCAAGGTGGCAGCCAGAACAACTCTTGTTTTCTTTCAAGGACTCTGGGAACTACTTGCCTTGCCACCCAGACTTTGGGGCTGCGGGCTTTCCTGGCCACTCTATCCTCAAAAGTACCTTTTTTTCATATTTCCCAGCACCGGCCTCCAATATGCCGGACATCCTGGCCTGGCTCCCACAGCCAAGGTGGCAGCCAGAACAACTCTTGCTTTTTATGAACACCTCTGGGAACTACTTGCCTTGCCACCCAGACTTCGGGGCTGCGGGCTTTCCTGGCCACTCTATCCTCAAAAGCACCTTTTTTCATATTTCCCAGCACCGGCCTCCAATATTCCGAACATCCTGGCCTGGCTCCCACAGCCAAGGTGGCAGCCAGAACAACTCTTGTTTTCTTTCAAGGACTCTGGGAACTACTTGCATTGCCACGCAGACTTTGGGGCTGCGGGCTTTCCTGGCCACTCTATCCTCAAAGGCACCTTTTTTCACTTAATCCTAGCACCTGCCTCCAATATTCCGAACATCCTGGCCTGGCTCCCACAGCAAAGGTGGCAGCCCAAACAACTCTTGCTTTTTATGAACGCCTCTGGGAACTACTTGCATTGCCACCCAGACTTTGGGGCTGCGGGCTTTCCAGGCCACTCTATCCTCAAAAGCACCTTTTTTTCATATTTCCCAGCACCGGCCTCCAATATGCCGAACATCCGGAGCTGACTCCCACAGCCAAGGTGGCAGGCAGAACAACTCTTGTTTTCTTTCAAGGACTCTGGGAACTACTTGCCTTGCCACCCAGACTTTGGGGCTGTGGGCTTTCCTGGACACTCTATCCTCAAAAGCACCTTTTTTCATATTTCCCAGCTCCGGCCTCCAATATGCCGGACATCCTGGCCTGGCTCCCACAGCCAAGGTGGCAGCCAGAACATCTCTTGTTTTCTTTCAAGGACTCTGGGAACTACTTGCCTTGCCACCCAGACTTTGGGGCTGCGGGCTTTCCAGGCCACTCTATCCTCAAAAGCACCTTTTTTCATATTTCCCAGCTCCGGCCTCCAATATGCCAAACATCCGGAGCTGACTCCCACAGCAAAGGTAGCAGCCCAAACAACTCTTCCTTTTATGAAGGCCTCTGGGAACTCCTTGCATTGCCACCCAGACTTTGGGGCTGCGGGCTTTCCTGGCCACTCTATCCTCAAAAGCACCTTTTTTCATATTTCCCAGCACCGGCCTCCAATATGCCGAACATCCTGGCCTGACTGCCACAGCCAAGGTGGCAGCCAGAAGAACTCCTGTTTTCTTTCAAGGACTCTGGGAATTACTTGCCTTGCCACCCAGACTTTGGGGCTGCGGGCTTTCCTGGCCCCTCTATCCTCAAAAGCACCTTTTTTCATATTTCCCAGCACCGGCCTCCAATATGCCGAACATCCTGGCCTGGCTCCCACAGCCAAGGTGGCAGCCAGAACAACTCTTGTTTTCTTTCAAGGACTCTGGGAACTACTTGCCTTGCCACCCAGACTTTGGGGCTGCGGGCTTTCCTGGCCACTCTATCCTCAAAAGCACCTTTTTTCATATTTCCCAGCACCGGCCTCCAATATGCCAGACATCCTGGCCTGGCTCCCACAGCCAAGGTGGCAGCCAGAACAACTCTTGCTTTTTATGAACACCTCTGGGAACTACTTGCCTTGCCACCCAGACTTTGGGGCTGCGGGCTTTCCTGGCCACTCTATCCTCAAAAGCACCTTTTTTCATATTTCCCAGCTCCGGCCTCCAATATTCCGAACATCCTGGCCTGGCTCCCACACCCAAGGTGGCAGCCAGAATAACTCTTGTTTTCTTTCAAGGACTCTGGGAACTACTTGCCTTGCCACCCAGACTTTGGGGCTGCGGGCTTTCATGGCCACTCTATCCTCAAAGGCACCTTTTTTCACTTAATCCTAGCACCGGCCTCCAATATTCCGAACATCCTGGCCTTGCTCCCACAGCCAAGGTGGCAGCCCAAACAACTCTTGCTTTTTATGAACGCCTCTGGGAACTACTTGCATTGCCACCCAGACTTTGGGGCTGCGGGCTTTCCTGGCCTCTCTATCCTCAAAAGTACTTTTTTTTCACTTTTTCCCATCACCGGCCTCCAATATTCCGAACATCCTGGCCTGGCTCCCACAGCCAAGGTGGCAACCAGAACAACTCTTGTTTTCTTTCAAGGACTCTGGGAACTACTTGCCTTGCCACCCAGACTTTGGGGCTGTGGGCTTTCCTGGCCACTCTAATCTCAAAAGCACCTTTTTTGACTTAATCCTAGCACCGGCCTCCAATATTCCGAACATCCTGGCCTGGCTCCCACAGCCAAGGTGGCAGCCCAAACAACTCTTGCTTTTTATGAACGCCTCTGGGAACTACTTGCATTGCCACCCAGACTTTGGGGCTGCGGGCTATCCTGGCCACTCTATCCTCAAAAGCACCTTTTTTCACTTAATCCTAGCACCGGCCTCCAATATTCCGAACATCCTGGCCTGGCTCCCACAGCCAAGGTGGCAGCCCAAACAACTCTTGCTTTTTATGAACGCCTCTGGGAACTACTTGCATTGCCACCCAGACTTTGGGGCTGCGGGCTTTCCTGGCCACTCTATCCTCAAAAGCACCTTTTTTCATATTTCCCAGCACTGGCCTCCAATATTCCGAACATCCGGAGCTGACTCCCACAGCCAAGGTGGCAGCCAGAACAACTCTTGTTTTCTTTCAAGGACTCTGGGAACTACTTGCATTGCCACGCAGACTATGGGGCTGCGGGCTTTCCTGGCCACTCTATCCTCAAAGGCACCTTTTTTCACTTAATCCTAGCACCTGCCTCCAATATTCCGAACATCCTGGCCTGGCTCCCACAGCAAAGGTGGCAGCCCAAACAACTCTTGCTTTTTATGAACGCCTCTGGGAACTACTTGCATTGCCACCCAGACTTTGGGGCTGCGGGCTTTCCAGGCCACTCTATCCTCAAAAGCACCTTTTTTTCATATTTCCCAGCACCGGCCTCCAATATGCCGAACATCCGGAGCTGACTCCCACAGCCAAGGTGGCAGCCAGAACAACTCTTGTTTTCTTTCAAGGACTCTGGGAACTACTTGCCTTGCCACCCAGACTTTGGAGCTGCGGGCTTTCCAGGCCACTCTATCCTCAAAAGCACCTTTTTTCATATTTCCCAGCTCCGGCCTCCAATATTCCGAACATCCGGAGCTGACTCCCACAGCCAAGGTGGCAGCCAGAACAACTCTTGTTTTCTTTCAAGGACTCTGGGAACTACTTGCCTTGCCACCCAGACTTTGGGGCTGCGGGCTTTCCTGGCCACTCTATCCTCAAAAGCACCTTTTTTCATATTTCCCTGCATCGGCCTCCAATATGCCGAACATCCTGGCCTGGCTCCCACAGCCAAGGTGGCAGCCAGAACAACTCTTGTTTTCTTTCAAGGACTCTGGGAACTACTTGCCTTGCCACCCAGACTTTGGGGCTGCGGGCTTTCCTGGCCACTCTATCCTCAAAAGTACCTTTTTTTCATATTTCCCAGCACCGGCCTCCAATATGCCGGACATCCTGGCCTGGCTCCCACAGTCAAGGTGGCAGCCAGAACAACTCTTGCTTTTTATGAACACCTCTGGGAACTACTTGCCTTGCCACCCAGACTTTGGGGCTGCGGGCTTTCCTGGCCACTCTATCCTCAAAAGTACCTTTTTTCATATTTCCCAGCACCGGCCTCCAATATTCCGAACATCCTGGCCTGGCTCCCACAGCCAAGGTGGCAGCCAGAACAACTCTTGTTTTCTTTCAAGGACTCTGGGAACTACTTGCATTGCCACCCAGACTTTGGGGCTGCGGGCTTTCCTGGCCACTCTATCCTCAAAGGCACCTTTTTTCACTTAATCCTAGCACCTGCCTCCAATATTCCGAACATCCTGGCCTGGCTCCCACAGCCAAGGCGGCAGCCAGAACAACTCTTGTTTTCTTTCAAGGACTCTGGGAACTACTTGCCTTGCCACCCAGACTTTGGGGCTGCGGGCTTTCCTGGCCACTCTATCCTCAAAAGCACCTTTTTTCATATTTCCCAGCTCCGGCCTCCAATATGCCGAACATCCTGGCCTGGCTCCCACAGCAAAGGTGGCAGCCAGAACAACTCTTGTTTTCTTTCAAGGACTCTGGGAACTACTTGCATTGCCACCCAGACTTTGGGGCTGCGGGCTTTCCTGGCCACTCTATCCTCAAAGGCACCTTTTTTCACTTAATCCTAGCACCTGCCTCCAATATTCCGAACATCCTGGCCTGGCTCCCACAGCCAAGGTGGCAGCCCAAACAACTCTTGCTTTTTATGAACGCCTCTGGGAACTACTTGCCTTGCCACCCAGACTTTGGGGCTGCGGGCTTTCCTGGCCACTCTATCCTCAAAAGCACCTTTTTTTCATATTTCCCAGCACCGGCCTCCAATATGCTGAACATCCGGAGCTGACTCCCACAGCCAAGGTGGCAGCCAGAACAACTCTTGTTTTCTTTCAAGGACTCTGGGAACTACTTGCATTGCCACCCAGACTTTGGGGCTGCGGGCTTTCCAGGCCACTCTATCCTCAAAAGCACCTTTTTTCATATTTCCCAGCACCGGCCTCCAATATGCCGAACATCCGGAGCTGACTCCCACAGCCAAGGTGGCAGCCAGAACAACTCTTGCTTTTTATGAACACCTCTGGGAACTACTTGCCTTGCCACCCAGACTTTGGGGCTGCGGGCTTTCCTGGCCACTTTATCCTCAAAAGCACCTTTTTTCATATTTCCCAGCTCCGGCCTCCAATATTCCGAACATCCTGGCCTGGCTCCCACAGCCAAGGTGGCAGCCAGAACAACTCTTGTTTTCTTTCAAGGACTCTGGGAACTACTTGCATTGCCACGCATACTATGGGGCTGCGGGCTTTCCTGGCCACTCTATCCTCAAAGGCACCTTTTTTCACTTAATCCTAGCACCTGCCTCCAATATTCCGAACATCCTGGCCTGGCTCCCACAGCAAAGGTGGCAGCCCAAACAACTCTTGCTTTTTATGAACGCCTCTGGGAACTACTTGCATTGCCACCCAGACTTTGGGGCTGCGGGCTTTCCAGGCCACTCTATCCTCAAAAGCA
This sequence comes from Numenius arquata, assembly GCF_964106895.1. Lineage (NCBI taxonomy): Eukaryota > Metazoa > Chordata > Aves > Charadriiformes > Scolopacidae > Numenius > Numenius arquata. The sequence continues at coordinate 48,449 of NW_027414936.1, forward strand.
CCTTTTTTTCATATTTCCCAGCACCGGCCTCCAATATGCCGAACATCCTGGCCTGGCTCCCACAGCCAAGGTGGCAGCCAGAACAACTCTTGTTTTCTTTCAAGGACTCTGGGAACTACTTGCCTTGCCACCCAGACTTTGGAGCTGCGGGCTTTCCAGGCCACTCTATCCTCAAAAGCACCTTTTTTCATATTTCCCAGCTCCGGCCTCCAATATTCCGAACATCCGGAGCTGACTCCCACAGCCAAGGTGGCAGCCAGAACAACTCTTGTTTTCTTTCAAGGACTCTGGGAACTACTTGCCTTGCCACCCAGACTTTGGGGCTGCGGGCTTTCCTGGCCACTCTATCCTCAAAAGCACCTTTTTTCATATTTCCCAGCTCCGGCCTCTAATATGCCAAACATCCGGAGCTGACTCCCACAGCAAAGGTAGCAGCCCAAACAACTCTTCCTTTTATGAACGCCTCTGGGAACTCCTTGCATTGCCACCCAGACTTTGGGGCTGCGGGCTTTCCTGGCCACTCTATCCTCAAAAGCACCTTTTTTCATATTTCCCAGCACCGGCCTCCAATATGCCAAACATCCTGGCCTGACTCCCACAGCCAAGGTGGCAGCCAGAACAACTCTTGTTTTCTTTCAAGGACTCTGGGAACTACTTGCCTTGCCACCCAGACTTTGGGGCTGCGGGCTTTCCTGGCCACTCTATCCTCAAAAGTACCTTTTTTTCATATTTCCCAGCACCGGCCTCCAATATGCCGGACATCCTGGCCTGGCTCCCACAGCCAAGGTGGCAGCCAGAACAACTCTTGCTTTTTATGAACACCTCTGGGAACTACTTGCCTTGCCACCCAGACTTCGGGGCTGCGGGCTTTCCTGGCCACTCTATCCTCAAAAGCACCTTTTTTCATATTTCCCAGCACCGGCCTCCAATATTCCGAACATCCTGGCCTGGCTCCCACAGCCAAGGTGGCAGCCAGAACAACTCTTGTTTTCTTTCAAGGACTCTGGGAACTACTTGCATTGCCACGCAGACTTTGGGGCTGCGGGCTTTCCTGGCCACTCTATCCTCAAAGGCACCTTTTTTCACTTAATCCTAGCACCTGCCTCCAATATTCCGAACATCCTGGCCTGGCTCCCACAGCAAAGGTGGCAGCCCAAACAACTCTTGCTTTTTATGAACGCCTCTGGGAACTACTTGCATTGCCACCCAGACTTTGGGGCTGCGGGCTTTCCAGGCCACTCTATCCTCAAAAGCACCTTTTTTTCATATTTCCCAGCACCGGCCTCCAATATGCCGAACATCCGGAGCTGACTCCCACAGCCAAGGTGGCAGCCAGAACAACTCTTGTTTTCTTTCAAGGACTCTGGGAACTACTTGCCTTGCCACCCAGACTTTGGGGCTGTGGGCTTTCCTGGACACTCTATCCTCAAAAGCACCTTTTTTCATATTTCCCAGCTCCGGCCTCCAATATGCCGGACATCCTGGCCTGGCTCCCACAGCCAAGGTGGCAGCCAGAACATCTCTTGTTTTCTTTCAAGGACTCTGGGAACTACTTGCCTTGCCACCCAGACTTTGGGGCTGCGGGCTTTCCTGGCCACTCTATCCTCAAAAGCACCTTTTTTCATATTTCCCAGCTCCGGCCTCCAATATGCCAAACATCCGGAGCTGACTCCCACAGCAAAGGTAGCAGCCCAAACAACTCTTCCTTTTATGAAGGCCTCTGGGAACTCCTTGCATTGCCACCCAGACTTTGGGGCTGCGGGCTTTCCTGGCCACTCTATCCTCAAAAGCACCTTTTTTCATATTTCCCAGCACCGGCCTCCAATATGCCGAACATCCTGGCCTGACTGCCACAGCCAAGGTGGCAGCCAGAAGAACTCCTGTTTTCTTTCAAGGACTCTGGGAATTACTTGCCTTGCCACCCAGACTTTGGGGCTGCGGGCTTTCCTGGCCCCTCTATCCTCAAAAGCACCTTTTTTCATATTTCCCAGCACCGGCCTCCAATATGCCGAACATCCTGGCCTGGCTCCCACAGCCAAGGTGGCAGCCAGAACAACTCTTGTTTTCTTTCAAGGACTCTGGGAACTACTTGCCTTGCCACCCAGACTTTGGGGCTGCGGGCTTTCCTGGCCACTCTATCCTCAAAAGCACCTTTTTTCATATTTCCCAGCACCGGCCTCCAATATGCCAGACATCCTGGCCTGGCTCCCACAGCCAAGGTGGCAGCCAGAACAACTCTTGCTTTTTATGAACACCTCTGGGAACTACTTGCCTTGCCACCCAGACTTTGGGGCTGCGGGCTTTCCTGGCCACTCTATCCTCAAAAGCACCTTTTTTCATATTTCCCAGCTCCGGCCTCCAATATTCCGAACATCCTGGCCTGGCTCCCACACCCAAGGTGGCAGCCAGAATAACTCTTGTTTTCTTTCAAGGACTCTGGGAACTACTTGCCTTGCCACCCAGACTTTGGGGCTGCGGGCTTTCATGGCCACTCTATCCTCAAAGGCACCTTTTTTCACTTAATCCTAGCACCGGCCTCCAATATTCCGAACATCCTGGCCTTGCTCCCACAGCCAAGGTGGCAGCCCAAACAACTCTTGCTTTTTATGAACGCCTCTGGGAACTACTTGCATTGCCACCCAGACTTTGGGGCTGCGGGCTTTCCTGGCCTCTCTATCCTCAAAAGTACTTTTTTTTCACTTTTTCCCATCACCGGCCTCCAATATTCCGAACATCCTGGCCTGGCTCCCACAGCCAAGGTGGCAACCAGAACAACTCTTGTTTTCTTTCAAGGACTCTGGGAACTACTTGCCTTGCCACCCAGACTTTGGGGCTGTGGGCTTTCCTGGCCACTCTAATCTCAAAAGCACCTTTTTTGACTTAATCCTAGCACCGGCCTCCAATATTCCGAACATCCTGGCCTGGCTCCCACAGCCAAGGTGGCAGCCCAAACAACTCTTGCTTTTTATGAACGCCTCTGGGAACTACTTGCATTGCCACCCAGACTTTGGGGCTGCGGGCTATCCTGGCCACTCTATCCTCAAAAGCACCTTTTTTCACTTAATCCTAGCACCGGCCTCCAATATTCCGAACATCCTGGCCTGGCTCCCACAGCCAAGGTGGCAGCCCAAACAACTCTTGCTTTTTATGAACGCCTCTGGGAACTACTTGCATTGCCACCCAGACTTTGGGGCTGCGGGCTTTCCTGGCCACTCTATCCTCAAAAGCACCTTTTTTCATATTTCCCAGCACTGGCCTCCAATATTCCGAACATCCGGAGCTGACTCCCACAGCCAAGGTGGCAGCCAGAACAACTCTTGTTTTCTTTCAAGGACTCTGGGAACTACTTGCATTGCCACGCAGACTATGGGGCTGCGGGCTTTCCTGGCCACTCTATCCTCAAAGGCACCTTTTTTCACTTAATCCTAGCACCTGCCTCCAATATTCCGAACATCCTGGCCTGGCTCCCACAGCAAAGGTGGCAGCCCAAACAACTCTTGCTTTTTATGAACGCCTCTGGGAACTACTTGCATTGCCACCCAGACTTTGGGGCTGCGGGCTTTCCAGGCCACTCTATCCTCAAAAGCACCTTTTTTTCATATTTCCCAGCACCGGCCTCCAATATGCCGAACATCCGGAGCTGACTCCCACAGCCAAGGTGGCAGCCAGAACAACTCTTGTTTTCTTTCAAGGACTCTGGGAACTACTTGCCTTGCCACCCAGACTTTGGAGCTGCGGGCTTTCCAGGCCACTCTATCCTCAAAAGCACCTTTTTTCATATTTCCCAGCTCCGGCCTCCAATATTCCGAACATCCGGAGCTGACTCCCACAGCCAAGGTGGCAGCCAGAACAACTCTTGTTTTCTTTCAAGGACTCTGGGAACTACTTGCCTTGCCACCCAGACTTTGGGGCTGCGGGCTTTCCTGGCCACTCTATCCTCAAAAGCACCTTTTTTCATATTTCCCTGCATCGGCCTCCAATATGCCGAACATCCTGGCCTGGCTCCCACAGCCAAGGTGGCAGCCAGAACAACTCTTGTTTTCTTTCAAGGACTCTGGGAACTACTTGCCTTGCCACCCAGACTTTGGGGCTGCGGGCTTTCCTGGCCACTCTATCCTCAAAAGTACCTTTTTTTCATATTTCCCAGCACCGGCCTCCAATATGCCGGACATCCTGGCCTGGCTCCCACAGTCAAGGTGGCAGCCAGAACAACTCTTGCTTTTTATGAACACCTCTGGGAACTACTTGCCTTGCCACCCAGACTTTGGGGCTGCGGGCTTTCCTGGCCACTCTATCCTCAAAAGTACCTTTTTTCATATTTCCCAGCACCGGCCTCCAATATTCCGAACATCCTGGCCTGGCTCCCACAGCCAAGGTGGCAGCCAGAACAACTCTTGTTTTCTTTCAAGGACTCTGGGAACTACTTGCATTGCCACCCAGACTTTGGGGCTGCGGGCTTTCCTGGCCACTCTATCCTCAAAGGCACCTTTTTTCACTTAATCCTAGCACCTGCCTCCAATATTCCGAACATCCTGGCCTGGCTCCCACAGCCAAGGCGGCAGCCAGAACAACTCTTGTTTTCTTTCAAGGACTCTGGGAACTACTTGCATTGCCACCCAGACTTTGGGGCTGCGGGCTTTCCAGGCCACTCTATCCTCAAAAGCACCTTTTTTCATATTTCCCAGCACCGGCCTCCAATATGCCAAACATCCGGAGCTGACTCCCACAGCAAAGGTGGCAGCCAGAACAACTCTTGCTTTTTATGAACACCTCTGGGAACTACTTGCCTTGCCACCCAGACTTTGGGGCTGCGGGCTTTCCTGGCCACTTTATCCTCAAAAGCACCTTTTTTCATATTTCCCAGCTCCGGCCTCCAATATTCCGAACATCCTGGCCTGGCTCCCACAGCCAAGGTGGCAGCCAGAACAACTCTTGTTTTCTTTCAAGGACTCTGGGAACTACTTGCCTTGCCACCCAGACTTTGGAGCTGCGGGCTTTCCTGGCCACTCTATCCTCAAAAGCACCTTTTTTCATATTTCCCAGCTCCGGCCTCCAATATTCCGAACATCCGGAGCTGACTCCCACAGCCAAGGTGGCAGCCAGAACAACTCTTGTTTTCTTTCAAGGACTCTGGGAACTACTTGCCTTGCCACCCAGACTTTGGGGCTGCGGGCTTTCCTGGCCACTCTATCCTCAAAAGCACCTTTTTTCATATTTCCCTGCATCGGCCTCCAATATGCCGAACATCCTGGCCTGGCTCCCACAGCCAAGGTGGCAGCCAGAACAACTCTTGTTTTCTTTCAAGGACTCTGGGAACTACTTGCCTTGCCACCCAGACTTTGGGGCTGCGGGCTTTCCTGGCCACTCTATCCTCAAAAGTACCTTTTTTTCATATTTCCCAGCACCGGCCTCCAATATGCCGGACATCCTGGCCTGGCTCCCACAGCCAAGGTGGCAGCCAGAACAACTCTTGCTTTTTATGAACACCTCTGGGAACTACTTGCCTTGCCACCCAGACTTTGGGGCTGCGGGCTTTCCTGGCCACTCTATCCTCAAAAGTACCTTTTTTCATATTTCCCAGCACAGGCCTCCAATATTCCGAACATCCTGGCCTGGCTCCCACAGCCAAGGTGGCAGCCAGAACAACTCTTGTTTTCTTTCAAGGACTCTGGGAACTACTTGCATTGCCACGCAGACTTTGGGGCTGCGGGCTTTCCTGGACACTCTATCCTCAAAAGCACCTTTTTTCATATTTCCCAGCTCCGGCCTCCAATATTCCGAACATCCTGGCCTGGCTCCCACAGCCAAGGTGGCAGCCAGAACAACTCTTGTTTTCTTTCAAGGACTCTGGGAACTACTTGCCTTGACACCCAGACTATGGGGCTGCAGGCTTTCCTGGACACTCTATCCTCAAAAGCACCTTTTTTCATATTTCCCAGCTGCGGCCTCCAATATGCCGGACATCCTGGCCTGGCTCCCACAGCCAAGGTGGCAGCCAGAACAACTCTTGCTTTTTATGAACACCTCTGGGAACTACTTGCCTTGCCACCCAGACTTCGGGGCTGCGGGCTTTCCTGGCCACTCTATCCTCAAAAGCACCTTTTTTCATATTTCCCAGCACCGGCCTCCAATATTCCGAACATCCTGGCCTGGCTCCCACAGCCAAGGTGGCAGCCAGAACAACTCTTGTTTTCTTTCAAGGACTCTGGGAACTACTTGCATTGCCACCCAGACTATGGGGCTGCGGGCTTTCCTGGCCACTCTATCCTCAAAAGCACCTTTTTTCACTTAATCCTAGCACCTGCCTCCAATATTCCGAACATCCTGGCCTGGCTCCCACAGCCAAGGTGGCAGCCCAAAGAACTCTTGCTTTTTATGAACGCCTCTGGGAACTACTTGCATTGCCACCCAGACTTTGGGGCTGCGGGCTTTCCTGGCCACTCTATCCTCAAAAGCACCTTTTTTCATATTTCCCAGCACCGGCCTCCAATATGCCGAACATCCGGAGCTGACTCCCACAGCCAAGGTGGCAGCCAGAACAACTCTTGTTTTCTTTCAAGGACTCTGGGAACTACTTGCATTGCCACCCAGACTTTGGGGCTGCGGGCTTTCCTGGCCACTCTATCCTCAAAAGCACCTTTTTTCATATTTCCCTGCATCGGCCTCCAATATGCCGAACATCCTGGCCTGGCTCCCACAGCCAAGGTGGCAGCCAGAACAACTCTTGTTTTCTTTCAAGGACTCTGGGAACTACTTGCCTTGCCACCCAGACTTTGGGGCTGCGGGCTTTCCTGGCCACTCTATCCTCAAAAGTACCTTTTTTTCATATTTCCCAGCACCGGCCTCCAATATGCCGGACATCCTGGCCTGGCTCCCACAGCCAAGGTGGCAGCCAGAACAACTCTTGCTTTTTATGAACACCTCTGGGAACTACTTGCCTTGCCACCCAGACTTTGGGGCTGCAGGCTTTCCTGGCCACTCTATCCTCAAAAGTACCTTTTTTCATATTTCCCAGCACCGGCCTCCAATATGCCGAACATCCTGGCCTGGCTCCCACAGCCAAGGTGGCAGCCAGAACAACTCTTGTTTTCTTTCAAGGACTCTGGGAACTACTTGCATTGCCACCCAGACTTTGGGGCTGCGGGCTTTCCTGGACACTCTATCCTCAAAAGCACCTTTTTTCATATTTCCCAGCTCCGGCCTCCAATATGCCGGACATCCTGGCCTGGCTCCCACAGCCAAGGTGGCAGCCAGAACAACTCTTGCTTTTTATGAACACCTCTGGGAACTACTTGCCTTGCCACCCAGACTTCGGGGCTGCGGGCTTTCCTGGCCACTCTATCCTCAAAAGCACCTTTTTTCATATTTCCCAGCACCGGCCTCCAATATGCCGAACATCCTGGCCTGGCTCCCACAGCCAAGGTGGCAGCCCAAACAACTCTTGTTTTCTTTCAAGGACTCTGGGAACTACTTGCATTGCCACGCAGACTATGGGGCTGCGGGCTTTCCTGCCCACTCTATCCTCAAAGGCACCTTTTTTCACTTAATCCTAGCACCTGCCTCCAATATTCCGAACATCCTGGCCTGGCTCCCACAGCAAAGGTGGCAGCCCAAACAACTCTTGCTTTTTATGAACGCCTCTGGGAACTACTTGCATTGCCACCCAGACTTTGGGGCTGCGGGCTTTCCAGGCCACTCTATCCTCAAAAGCACCTTTTTTTCATATTTCCCAGCACCGGCCTCCAATATGCCGAACATCCGGAGCTGACTCCCACAGCCAAGGTGGCAGCCAGAACAACTCTTGTTTTCTTTCAAGGACTCTGGGAACTACTTGCCTTGCCACCCAGACTTTGGGGCTGTGGGCTTTCCTGGACACTCTATCCTCAAAAGCACCTTTTTTCATATTTCCCAGCTCCGGCCTCCAATATGCCGGACATCCTGGCCTGGCTCCCACAGCCAAGGTGGCAGCCAGAACAACTCTTGTTTTCTTTCAAGGACTCTGGGAACTACTTGCATTGCCACCCAGACTTTGGGGCTGCGGGCTTTCCTGGACACTCTATCCTCAAAAGCACCTTTTTTCATATTTCCCAGCTCCGGCCTCTAATATGCCAAACATCCGGAGCTGACTCCCACAGCAAAGGTAGCAGCCCAAACAACTCTTCCTTTTATGAACGCCTCTGGGAACTCCTTGCATTGCCACCCAGACTTTGGGGCTGCGGGCTTTCCTGGCCACTCTATCCTCAAAAGCACCTTTTTTCATATTTCCCAGCACCGGCCTCCAGTATGCCGAACATCCTGACTGACTCCCACAGCCAAGGTGGCAGCCAGAAGAACTCCTGTTTTCTTTCAAGGACTCTGGGAATTACTTGCATTGCCACCCAGACTTTGGGGCTGCGGGCTTTCCTGGCCACTCTATCCTCAAAAGCACCTTTTTTCATATTTCCCAGCACCGGCCTCCAATATGCCGAACATCCTGGCCTGGCTCCCACAGCCAAGGTGGCAGCCCAAACAACTCTTGTTTTCTTTCAAGGACTCTGGGAACTACTTGCCTTGCCACCCAGACTTTGGGGCTGCGGGCTTTCATGGCCACTCTATCCTCAAAGGCACCTTTTTTCACTTAATCCTAGCACCTGCCTCCAATATTCCGAACATCCTGGCCTGGCTCCCACAGCCAAGGTGGCAGCCCAAACAACTCTTGCTTTTTATGAACGCCTCTGGGAACTACTTGCATTGCCACCCAGACTTTGGGGCTGCGGGCTTTCCTGGCCTCTCTATCCTCAAAAGTACTTTTTTTTCACTTTTTCCCATCACCGGCCTCCAATATGCCGAACATCCTGGCCTGGCTCCCACAGCCAAGGTGGCAACCAGAACAACTCTTGTTTTCTTTCAAGGACTCTGGGAACTACTTGCCTTGACACCCAGACTTTGGGGCTGTGGGCTTTCCTGGCCACTCTAATCTCAAAAGCACCTTTTTTGACTTAATCCTAGCACCGGCCTCCAATATTCCGAACATCCTGGCCTGGCTCCCACAGCCAAGGTGGCAGCCCAAACAACTCTTGCTTTTTATGAACGCCTCTGGGAACTACTTGCATTGCCACCCAGACTTTGGGGCTGCGGGCTATCCTGGCCACTCTATCCTCAAAAGCACCTTTTTTCACTTAATCCTAGCACCGGCCTCCAATATTCCGAACATCCTGGCCTGGCTCCCACAGCAAAGGTGGCAGCCCAAACAACTCTTGCTTTTTATGAACGCCTCTGGGAACTACTTGCATTGCCACCCAGACTTTGGGGCTGCGGGCTTTCCAGGCCACTCTATCCTCAAAAGCACCTTTTTTTCATATTTCCCAGCACCGGCCTCCAATATGCCGAACATCCGGAGCTGACTCCCACAGCCAAGGTGGCAACCAGAACAACTCTTGTTTTCTTTCAAGGACTCTGGGAACTACTTGCCTTGCCACCCAGACTTTGGGGCTGCGGGCTTTCCTGGACACTCTATCCTCAAAAGCACCTTTTTTCATATTTCCCAGCTCCGGCCTCCAATATGCCGGACATCCTGGCCTGGCTCCCACAGCCAAGGTGGCAGCCAGAACAACTCTTGCTTTTTATGAACACCTCTGGGAACTACTTGCCTTGCCACCCAGACTTTGGGGCTGCGGGCTTTCCTGGCCACTCTATCCTCAAAAGCACCTTTTTTCATATTTCCCAGCACCGGCCTCCAATATGCCGAACATCCGGAGCTGACTCCCACAGCCAAGGTGGCAGCCCAAACAACTCTTGTTTTCTTTCAAGGACTCTGGGAACTACTTGCATTGCCACCCAGACTTTGGGGCTGCGGGCTTTCCTGGCCACTCTATCCTCAAAAGCACCTTTTTTCATATTTCCCTGCATCGGCCTCCAATATGCCGAACATCCTGGCCTGGCTCCCACAGCCAAGGTGGCAGCCAGAACAACTCTTGTTTTCTTTCAAGGACTCTGGGAACTACTTGCCTTGCCACCCAGACTTTGGGGCTGCGGGCTTTCCTGGCCACTCTATCCTCAAAAGTACCTTTTTTTCATATTTCCCAGCACCGGCCTACAATATGCCGGACATCCTGGCCTGGCTCCCACAGCCAAGGTGGCAGCCAGAACAACTCTTGCTTTTTATGAACACCTCTGGGAACTACTTGCCTTGCCACCCAGACTTTGGGGCTGCAGGCTTTCCTGGCCACTCTATCCTCAAAAGCACCTTTTTTCATATTTCCCAGCACCGGCCTCCAATATGCCGAACATCCTGGCCTGGCTCCCACAGCCAAGGTGGCAGCCAGAACAACTCTTGTTTTCTTTCAAGGACTCTGGGAACTACTTGCCTTGCCACCCAGACTTTGGGGCTGCCGGCATTCCTGGACACTCTATCCTCAAAAGCACCTTTTTTCATATTTCCCAGCTCCGGCCTCCAATATGCCGGACATCCTGGCCTGGCTCCCACAGCCAAGGTGGCAGCCAGAACAACTCTTGCTTTTTATGAACACCTCTGGGAACTACTTGCCTTGCCACCCAGACTTCGGGGCTGCGGGCTTTCCTGGCCACTCTATCCTCAAAAGCACCTTTTTTCATATTTCCCAGCACCGGCCTCCAATATTCCGAACATCCTGGCCTGGCTCCCACAGCCAAGGTGGCAGCCAGAACAACTCTTGTTTTCTTTCAAGGACTCTGGGAACTACTTGCATTGCCACGCAGACTATGGGGCTGCGGGCTTTCCTGGCCACTCTATCCTCAAAGGCACCTTTTTTCACTTAATCCTAGCACCTGCCTCCAATATTCCGAACATCCTGGCCTGGCTCCCACAGCAAAGGTGGCAGCCCAAACAACTCTTGCTTTTTATGAACGCCTCTGGGAACTACTTGCATTGCCACCCAGACTTTGGGGCTGCGGGCTTTCCAGGCCACTCTATCCTCAAAAGCACCTTTTTTTCATATTTCCCAGCACCGGCCTCCAATATGCCGAACATCCGGAGCTGACTCCCACAGCCAAGGTGGCAGCCAGAACAACTCTTGTTTTCTTTCAAGGACTCTGGGAACTACTTGCCTTGCCACCCAGACTTTGGGGCTGTGGGCTTTCCTGGACACTCTATCCTCAAAAGCACCTTTTTTCATATTTCCCAGCTCCGGCCTCCAATATGCCGGACATCCTGGCCTGGCTCCCACAGCCAAGGTGGCAGCCAGAACAACTCTTGTTTTCTTTCAAGGACTCTGGGAACTACTTGCCTTGCCACCCAGACTTTGGGGCTGCGGGCTTTCCTGGCCACTCTATCCTCAAAAGCACCTTTTTTCATATTTCCCAGCACCGGCCTCCAATATGCCGGACATCCTGGCCTGGCTCCCACAGCCAAGGTGGCAGCCAGAACAACTCTTGCTTTTTATGAACACCTCTGGGAACTACTTGCCTTGCCACCCAGACTTTGGGGCTGCGGGCTTTCCAGGCCACTCTATCCTCAAAAGCACCTTTTTTCATATTTCCCAGCTCCGGCCTCCAATATGCCAAACATCCTGGCCTGGCTCCCACAGCCAAGGTGGCAGCCAGAATAACTCTTGTTTTCTTTCAAGGACTCTGGGAACTACTTGCCTTGCCACCCAGACTTTGGGGCTGCGGGCTTTCATGGCCACTCTATCCTCAAAGGCACCTTTTTTCACTTAATCCTAGCACCTGCCTCCAATATTCCGAACATCCTGGCCTGGCTCCCACAGCCAAGGTGGCAGCCCAAACAACTCTTGTTTTCTTTCAAGGACTCTGGGAACTACTTGCATTGCCACCCAGACTATGGGGCTGCGGGCTTTCCTGGCCACTCTATCCTCAAAGGCACCTTTTTTCACTTAATCCTAGCACCTGCCTCCAATATTCCGAACATCCTGGCCTGGCTCCCACAGCAAAGGTGGCAGCCCAAACAACTCTTGCTTTTTATGAACGCCTCTGGGAACTACTTGCATTGCCACCCAGACTTTGGGGCTGCGGGCTTTCCAGGCCACTCTATCCTCAAAAGCACCTTTTTTTCATATTTCCCAGCACCGGCCTCCAATATGCCGAACATCCGGAGCTGACTCCCACAGCCAAGGTGGCAGCCAGAACAACTCTTGTTTTCTTTCAAGGACTCTGGGAACCACTTGCCTTGCCACCCAGACTTTGGGGCTGTGGGCTTTCCTGGACACTCTATCCTCAAAAGCACCTTTTTTCATATTTCCCAGCTCCGGCCTCCAATATGCCGGACATCCTGGCCTGGCTCCCACAGCCATAGTGGCAGCCAGAACAACTCTTGTTTTCTTTCAAGGACTCTGGGAACTACTTGCCTTGCCACCCAGACTTTGGGGCTGCGGGCTTTCCTGGCCACTCTATCCTCAAAAGCACCTTTTTTCATATTTCCCAGCTCCGGCCTCTAATATGCCAAACATCCGGAGCTGACTCCCACAGCAAAGGTAGCAGCCCAAACAACTCTTAGTTTTATGAACGCCTCTGGGAACTCCTTGCATTGCCACCCAGACTTTGGGGCTGCGGGCTTTCCTGGCCACTCTATCCTCAAAAGCACCTTTTTTCATATTTCCCTGCATCGGCCTCCAATATGCCGGACATCCTGGCCTGGCTCCCACAGCCAAGGTGGCAGCCAGAACAACTCTTGCTTTTTATGAACACCTCTGGGAACTACTTGCCTTGCCACCCAGACTTCGGGGCTGCGGGCTTTCCTGGCCACTCTATCCTCAAAAGCACCTTTTTTTCATATTTCCCAGCACCGGCCTCCAATATGCCGAACATCCGGAGCTGACTCCCACAGCCAAGGTGGCAGCCAGAACAACTCTTGTTTTCTTTCAAGGACTCTGGGAACTACTTGCCTTGCCACCCAGACTTTGGGGCTGCGGGCTTTCCTGGCCACTCTATCCTCAAAAGCACCTTTTTTCATATTTCCCAGCACCGGCCTCCAATATGCCGGACATCCTGGCCTGGCTCCCACAGCCAAGGTGGCAGCCAGAACAACTCTTGCTTTTTATGAACACCTCTGGGAACTACTTGCCTTGCCACCCAGACTTTGGGGCTGCGGGCTTTCCAGGCCACTCTATCCTCAAAAGCACCTTTTTTCATATTTCCCAGCTCCGGCCTCCAATATGCCAAACATCCTGGCCTGGCTCCCACAGCCAAGGTGGCAGCCAGAACAACTCTTGTTTTCTTTCAAGGACTCTGGGAACTACTTGCCTTGCCACCCAGACTTTGGGGCTGCGGGCTTTCATGGCCACTCTATCCTCAAAGGCACCTTTTTTCACTTAATCCTAGCACCTGCCTCCAATATTCCGAACATCCTGGCCTGGCTCCCACAGCCAAGGTGGCAGCCCAAACAACTCTTGTTTTCTTTCAAGGACTCTGGGAACTACTTGCATTGCCACGCAGACTATGGGGCTGCGGGCTTTCCTGCCCACTCTATCCTCAAAGGCACCTTTTTTCACTTAATCCTAGCACCTGCCTCCAATATTCCGAACATCCTGGCCTGGCTCCCACAGCAAAGGTGGCAGCCCAAACAACTCTTGCTTTTTATGAACGCCTCTGGGAACTACTTGCATTGCCACCCAGACTTTGGGGCTGCGGGCTTTCCAGGCCACTCTATCCTCAAAAGCACCTTTTTTTCATATTTCCCAGCACCGGCCTCCAATATGCCGAACATCCGGAGCTGACTCCCACAGCCAAGGTGGCAGCCCAAACAACTCTTGTTTTCTTTCAAGGACTCTGGGAACTACTTGCCTTGCCACCCAGACTTTGGAGCTGCGGGCTTTCCAGGCCACTCTATCCTCAAAAGCACCTTTTTTCATATTTCCCAGCTCCGGCCTCCAATATTCCGAACATCAGGAGCTGACTCCCACAGCCAAGGTGGCAGCCAGAACAACTCTTGTTTTCTTTCAAGGACTCTGGGAACTACTTGCCTTGCCACCCAGACTTTGGGGCTGCGGGCTTTCCTGGCCACTCTATCCTCAAAAGCACCTTTTTTCATATTTCCCTGCATCGGCCTCCAATATGCCGAACATCCTGGCCTGGCTCCCACAGCCAAGGTGGCAGCCAGAACAACTCTTGCTTTTTATGAACACCTCTGGGAACTACTTGCCTTGCCACCCAGACTTTGGGGCTGCAGGCTTTCCTGGCCACTCTATCCTCAAAAGTACCTTTTTTCATATTTCCCAGCACAGGCCTCCAATATTCCGAACATCCTGGCCTGGCTCCCACAGCCAAGGTGGCAGCCAGAACAACTCTTGTTTTCTTTCAAGGACTCTGGGAACTACTTGCATTGCCACGCAGACTTTGGGGCTGCGGGCTTTCCTGGACACTCTATCCTCAAAAGCACCTTTTTTCATATTTCCCAGCTCCGGCCTCCAATATGCCGGACATCCTGGCCTGGCTCCCACAGCCATAGTGGCAGCCCAAACAACTCTTGCTTTTTATGAACACCTCTGGGAACTACTTGCCTTGCCACCCAGACTTTGGGGCTGCGGGCTTTCCTGGCCACTCTATCCTCAAAAAGCACCTTTTTTCATATTTCCCAGCACCGGCCTACAATATGCCGAACATCCGGAGCTGACTCCCACAGCCAAGGTGGCAGCCAGAACAACTCTTGTTTTCTTTCAAGGACTCTGGGAATTACTTGCATTGCCACCCAGACTTTGGGGCTGCGGGCTTTCCTGGCCACTCTATCCTCAAAAGCACCTTTTTTTCATATTTCCCTGCATCGGCCTCCAATATGCCGAACATCCTGGCCTGGCTCCCACAGCCAAGGTGGCAGCCAGAACAACTCTTGTTTTCTTTCAAGGACTCTGGGAACTACTTGCATTGCCACGCAGACTATGGGGCTGCGGGCTTTCCTGGGCCACTCTATCCTCAAAGGCACCTTTTTTTCACTTAATCCTAGCACCTGCCTCCAATATTCCGAACATCCTGGCCTGGCTCCCACAGCAAAGGTGGCAGCCCAAACAACTCTTGCTTTTTATGAACGCCTCTGGGAACTACTTGCATTGCCACCCAGACTTTGGGGCTGCGGGCTTTCCAGGCCACTCTATCCTCAAAAGCACCTTTTTTTCATATTTCCCAGCACCGGCCTCCAATATGCCGAACATCCGGAGCTGACTCCCACAGCCAAGGTGGCAGCCAGAACAACTCTTGTTTTCTTTCAAGGACTCTGGGAACTACTTGCCTTGCCACCCAGACTTTGGGGCTGCGGGCTTTCCAGGCCACTCTATCCTCAAAAGCACCTTTTTTCATATTTCCCAGCTCCGGGCCTCCAATATGCCAAACATCCGGAGCTGACTCCCACAGCAAAGGTAGCAGCCCAAACAACTCTTCCTTTTATGAAGGCCTCTGGGAACTCCTTGCATTGCCACCCAGACTTTGGGGCTGCGGGCTTTCCTGGCCACTCTATCCTCAAAAGCACCTTTTTTCATATTTCCCAGCACCGGCCTCCAATATGCCGAACATCCTGGCCTGACTCCCACAGCCAAGGTGGCAGCCAGAACAACTCCTGTTTTCTTTCAAGGACTCTGGGAACTACTTGCATTGCCACCCAGACTTTGGGGCTGCGGGCTTTCCTGGCCACTCTATCCTCAAAAGCACCTTTTTTTCATATTTCCCAGCCCCGGCCTCCAATATTCCGAACATCCTGGCCTGGCTCCCACAGCCAAGGTGGCAGCCAGAACAACTCTTGTTTTCTTTCAAGGACTCTGGGAACTACTTGCCTTGCCACCCAGACTTTGGGGCTGCGGGCTTTCCTGGCCACTCTATCCTCAAAAGCACCTTTTTTCATATTTCCCAGCACTGGCCTACAATATGCCGAACATCCGGAGCTGACTCCCACAGCCAAGGTGGCAGCCAGAACAACTCTTGTTTTTCTTTCAAGGACTCTGGGAACTACTTGCATTGCCACGCAGACTATGGGGCTGCGGGCTTTCCTGGCCACTCTATCCTCAAAGGCACCTTTTTTTCACTTAATCCTAGCACCTGCCTCCAATATTCCGAACATCCTGGCCTGGCTCCCACAGCAAAGGTGGCAGCCCAAACAACTCTTGCTTTTTATGAACGCCTCTGGGAACTACTTGCATTGCCACCCAGACTTTGGGGCTGCGGGCTTTCCAGGCCACTCTATCCTCAAAAGCACCTTTTTTTTCATATTTCCCAGCACCGGCCTCCAATATGCCGAACATCCGGAGCTGACTCCCACAGCCAAGGTGGCAGCCAGAACAACTCTTGTTTTCTTTCAAGGACTCTGGGAACTACTTGCCTTGCCACCCAGACTTTGGAGCTGCGGGCTTTCCTGGCCACTCTATCCTCAAAAGCACCTTTTTTTCATATTTCCCAGCTCCGGCCTCCAATATTCCAAACATCCGGAGCTGGAAGCCCAGCAGCCAAGGTGGGCAGCCAGAACAACTCTTGTTTTCTTTCAAGGACTCTGGGAACTACTTGCCTTGCCACCCAGACTTTGGGGCTGCGGGCTTTCCTGGCCACTCTGATCCTCTAAAGCACCTTTTTTCATATTTCCCTGCATCGGCCTCCAATATGCCGAACATCCTGGCCTGGCTCCCACAGCCAAGGTGGCAGCCAGAACAACTCTTGTTTTCTTTCAAGGACTCTGGGAACTACTTGCCTTGCCACCCAGACTTTGGGGCTGCAGGCTTTCCTGGCCACTCTATCCTCAAAAGTACCTTTTTTTCATATTTCCCAGCACAGGCCTCCAATATTCCGAACATCCTGGCCTGGCTCCCACAGCCAAGGTGGCAGCCAGAACAACTCTTGTTTTCTTTCACTACTTGCATTGCCACCCAGACTTTGGGGCTGCGGGCTTTCCTGGACACTCTATCCTCAAAAGCACCTTTTTTCATATTTCCCAGCTCCGGCCTCCAATATGCCGGACATCCTGGCCTGGCTCCCACAGCCATAGTGGCAGCCCAAACAACTCTTGCTTTTTATGAACACCTCTGGGAACTACTTGCCTTGCCACCCAGACTTTGGGGCTGCGGGCTTTCCTGGCCACTCTATCCTCAAAAGCACCTTTTTTCATATTTCCCAGCACAGGCCTCCAATATTCCGAACATCCTGGCCTGGCTCCCACAGCCAAGGTGGCAGCCAGAACAACTCTTGTTTTCTTTCAAGGACTCTGGGAACTACTTGCATTGCCACCCAGACTTTGGGGCTGCGGGCTTTCCTGGCCACTCTATCCTCAAAGGCACCTTTTTTCATATTTCCCAGCTGCGGCCTCCAATATGCCGGACATCCTGGCCTGGCTCCCACAGCCAAGGTGGCAGCCAGAACAACTCTTGCTTTTTATGAACACCTCTGGGAACTACTTGCCTTGCCACCCAGACTTCGGGGCTGCGGGCTTTCCTGGCCACTCTATCCTCAAAAGCACCTTTTTTCATATTTCCCAGCACCGGCCTCCAATATTCCGAACATCCTGGCCTGGCTCCCACAGCCAAGGTGGCAGCCAGAACAACTCTTGTTTTCTTTCAAGGACTCTGGGAACTCCTTGCATTGCCACCCAGACTATGGGGCTGCGGGCTTTCCTGGCCACTCTATCCTCAAAAGCACCTTTTTTCATATTTCCCAGCTCCGGCCTCCAATATTCCGAACATCCGGAGCTGACTCCCACAGCCAAGGTGGCAGCCAGAACAACTCTTGTTTTCTTTCAAGGACTCTGGGAACTACTTGCCTTGCCACCCAGACTTTGGGGCTGCAGGCTTTCCTGGCCACTCTATCCTCAAAAGTACCTTTTTTCATATTTCCCAGCACAGGCCTCCAATATTCCGAACATCCTGGCCTGGCTCCCACAGCCAAGGTGGCAGCCAGAACAACTCTTGTTTTCTTTCAAGGACTCTGGGAACTACTTGCATTGCCACCCAGACTTTGGGGCTGCGGGCTTTCCTGGACACTCTATCCTCAAAAGCACCTTTTTTCATATTTCCCAGCTCCGGCCTCCAATATGCCGGACATCCTGGCCTGGCTCCCACAGCCATAGTGGCAGCCCAAACAACTCTTGCTTTTTATGAACACCTCTGGGAACTACTTGCCTTGCCACCCAGACTTTGGGGCTGCGGGCTTTCCTGGCCACTCTGTCCTCAAAAGCACCTTTTTTCATATTTCCCAGCACCGGCCTCCAATATGCCGAACATCCGGAGCTGACTCCCACAGCCAAGGTGGCAGCCAGAACAACTCTTGTTTTCTTTCAAGGACTCTGGGAATTACTTGCATTGCCACCCAGACTTTGGGGCTGCGGGCTTTCCTGGCCACTCTATCCTCAAAAGCACCTTTTTTCATATTTCCCTGCATCGGCCTCCAATATGCCGAACATCCTGGCCTGGCTCCCACAGCCAAGGTGGCAGCCAGAACAACTCTTGTTTTCTTTCAAGGACTCTGGGAACTACTTGCATTGCCACGCAGACTATGGGGCTGCGGGCTTTCCTGGCCACTCTATCCTCAAAGGCACCTTTTTTCACTTAATCCTAGCACCTGCCTCCAATATTCCGAACATCCTGGCCTGGCTCCCACAGCAAAGGTGGCAGCCCAAACAACTCTTGCTTTTTATGAACGCCTCTGGGAACTACTTGCATTGCCACCCAGACTTTGGGGCTGCGGGCTTTCCAGGCCACTCTATCCTCAAAAGCACCTTTTTTTCATATTTCCCAGCACCGGCCTCCAATATGCCGAACATCCGGAGCTGACTCCCACAGCCAAGGTGGCAGGCAGAACAACTCTTGTTTTCTTTCAAGGACTCTGGGAACTACTTGCCTTGCCACCCAGACTTTGGGGCTGTGGGCTTTCCTGGACACTCTATCCTCAAAAGCACCTTTTTTCATATTTCCCAGCTCCGGCCTCCAATATGCCGGACATCCTGGCCTGGCTCCCACAGCCAAGGTGGCAGCCAGAACAACTCTTGTTTTCTTTCAAGGACTCTGGGAACTACTTGCCTTGACACCCAGACTTTGGGGCTGCGGGCTTTCCAGGCCACTCTATCCTCAAAAGCACCTTTTTTCATATTTCCCAGCTCCGGCCTCCAATATGCCAAACATCCGGAGCTGACTCCCACAGCAAAGGTAGCAGCCCAAACAACTCTTCCTTTTATGAAGGCCTCTGGGAACTCCTTGCATTGCCACCCAGACTTTGGGGCTGCGGGCTTTCCTGGCCACTCTATCCTCAAAAGCACCTTTTTTCATATTTCCCAGCACCGGCCTCCAATATGCCGAACATCCTGGCCTGACTCCCACAGCCAAGGTGGCAGCCAGAACAACTCCTGTTTTCTTTCAAGGACTCTGGGAACTACTTGCATTGCCACCCAGACTTTGGGGCTGCGGGCTTTCCTGGCCACTCTATCCTCAAAAGCACCTTTTTTCATATTTCCCAGCCCCGGCCTCCAATATTCCGAACATCCTGGCCTGGCTCCCACAGCCAAGGTGGCAGCCAGAACAACTCTTGTTTTCTTTCAAGGACTCTGGGAACTACTTGCCTTGCCACCCAGACTTTGGGGCTGCGGGCTTTCCTGGCCACTCTATCCTCAAAAGCACCTTTTTTCATATTTCCCAGCACTGGCCTCCAATATGCCGAACATCCGGAGCTGACTCCCACAGCCAAGGTGGCAGCCAGAACAACTCTTGTTTTCTTTCAAGGACTCTGGGAACTACTTGCATTGCCACGCAGACTATGGGGCTGCGGGCTTTCCTGGCCACTCTATCCTCAAAGGCACCTTTTTTCACTTAATCCTAGCACCTGCCTCCAATATTCCGAACATCCTGGCCTGGCTCCCACAGCAAAGGTGGCAGCCCAAACAACTCTTGCTTTTTATGAACGCCTCTGGGAACTACTTGCATTGCCACCCAGACTTTGGGGCTGCGGGCTTTCCAGGCCACTCTATCCTCAAAAGCACCTTTTTTTCATATTTCCCAGCACCGGCCTCCAATATGCCGAACATCCGGAGCTGACTCCCACAGCCAAGGTGGCAGCCAGAACAACTCTTGTTTTCTTTCAAGGACTCTGGGAACTACTTGCATTGCCACCCAGACTTTGGAGCTGCGGGCTTTCCAGGCCACTCTATCCTCAAAAGCACCTTTTTTCATATTTCCCAGCTCCGGCCTCCAATATTCCGAACATCCGGAGCTGACTCCCACAGCCAAGGTGGCAGCCAGAACAACTCTTGTTTTCTTTCAAGGACTCTGGGAACTACTTGCCTTGCCACCCAGACTTTGGGGCTGCGGGCTTTCCTGGCCACTCTATCCTCTAAAGCACCTTTTTTCATATTTCCCTGCATCGGCCTCCAATATGCCGAACATCCTGGCCTGGCTCCCACAGCCAAGGTGGCAGCCAGAACAACTCTTGCTTTTTATGAACACCTCTGGGAACTACTTGCCTTGCCACCCAGACTTTGGGGCTGCAGGCTTTCCTGGCCACTCTATCCTCAAAAGTACCTTTTTTCATATTTCCCAGCACAGGCCTCCAATATTCCGAACATCCTGGCCTGGCTCCCACAGCCAAGGTGGCAGCCAGAACAACTCTTGTTTTCTTTCAAGGACTCTGGGAACTACTTGCATTGCCACGCAGACTTTGGGGCTGCGGGCTTTCCTGGACACTCTATCCTCAAAAGCACCTTTTTTCATATTTCCCAGCTCCGGCCTCCAATATGCCGGACATCCTGGCCTGGCTCCCACAGCCATAGTGGCAGCCCAAACAACTCTTGCTTTTTATGAACACCTCTGGGAACTACTTGCCTTGCCACCCAGACTTTGGGGCTGCGGGCTTTCCTGGCCACTCTATCCTCAAAAGCACCTTTTTTCATATTTCCCAGCACAGGCCTCCAATATTCCGAACATCCTGGCCTGGCTCCCACAGCCAAGGTGGCAGCCAGAACAACTCTTGTTTTCTTTCAAGGACTCTGGGAACTACTTGCATTGCCACCCAGACTTTGGGGCTGCGGGCTTTCCTGGCCACTCTATCCTCAAAGGCACCTTTTTTCATATTTCCCAGCTGCGGCCTCCAATATGCCGGACAT
Source organism: Numenius arquata (assembly GCF_964106895.1). Lineage (NCBI taxonomy): Eukaryota > Metazoa > Chordata > Aves > Charadriiformes > Scolopacidae > Numenius > Numenius arquata. The sequence continues at coordinate 69,474 of NW_027414936.1, forward strand.
CCTGGCCTGGCTCCCACAGCCAAGGTGGCAGCCAGAACAACTCTTGCTTTTTATGAACACCTCTGGGAACTACTTGCCTTGCCACCCAGACTTCGGGGCTGCGGGCTTTCCTGGCCACTCTATCCTCAAAAGCACCTTTTTTCATATTTCCCAGCACCGGCCTCCAATATTCCGAACATCCTGGCCTGGCTCCCACAGCCAAGGTGGCAGCCAGAACAACTCTTGTTTTCTTTCAAGGACTCTGGGAACTCCTTGCATTGCCACCCAGACTATGGGGCTGCGGGCTTTCCTGGCCACTCTATCCTCAAAGGCACCTTTTTTCACTTAATCCTAGCACCTGCCTCCAATATTCCGAACATCCTGGCCTGGCTCCCACAGCCAAGGTGGCAGCCCAAACAACTCTTGCTTTTTATGAACACCTCTGGGAACTACTTGCATTGCCACCCAGACTTTGGGGCTGCGGGCTTTCCTGGCCACTCTATCCTCAAAAGCACCTTTTTTCATATTTCCCAGCACCGGCCTCCAATATGCCGGACATCCTGGCCTGGCTCCCACAGCCAAGGTGGCAGCCAGAACAACTCTTGCTTTTTATGAACACCTCTGGGAACTACTTGCCTTGCCACCCAGACTTTGGGGCTGCGGGCTTTCCTGGCCACTCTATCCTCAAAAGCAGCTTTTTTCACTTAATCCTAGCACCGGCCTCCAATATTCCGAACATCCTGGCCTGGCTCCCACAGCCAAGGTGGCAGCCAGAATAACTCTTGTTTTCTTTCAAGGACTCTGGGAACTACTTGCCTTGCCACCCAGACTTTGGGGCTGCGGGCTTTCATGGCCACTCTATCCTCAAAGGCACCTTTTTTCACTTAATCCTAGCACCTGCCTCCAATATTCCGAACATCCTGGCCTGGCTCCCACAGCCAAGGTGGCAGCCCAAACAACTCTTGCTTTTTATGAACGCCTCTGGGAACTACTTGCATTGCCACCCAGACTTTGGGGCTGCGGGCTTTCCTGGCCACTCTATCCTCAAAAGCACCTTTTTTCATATTTCCCAGCACCGGCCTCCAATATTCCGAACATCCTGGCCTGGCTCCCACAGCCAAGGTGGCAGCCAGAACAACTCTTGTTTTCTTTCAAGGACTCTGGGAACTCCTTGCATTGCCACCCAGACTATGGGGCTGCAGGCTTTCCTGGCCACTCTATCCTCAAAGGCACCTTTTTTCACTTAATCCTAGCACCTGCCTCCAATATTCCGAACATCCTGGCCTGGCTCCCACAGCCAAGGTGGCAGCCCAAACAACTCTTGCTTTTTATGAACACCTCTGGGAACTACTTGCATTGCCACCCAGACTTTGGGGCTGCGGGCTTTCCTGGCCACTCTATCCTCAAAAGCACCTTTTTTCATATTTCCCAGCACCGGCCTCCAATATGCCGAACATCCGGAGCTGACTCCCACAGCCAAGGTGGCAGCCAGAACAACTCTTGTTTTCTTTCAAGGACTCTGGGAACTACTTGCCTTGCCACCCAGACTTTGGGGCTGCGGGCTTTCCTGGCCACTCTATCCTCAAAAGCACCTTTTTTCATATTTCCCAGCACCGGCCTCCAATATGCCGGACATCCTGGCCTGGCTCCCACAGCCAAGGTGGCAGCCAGAACAACTCTTGCTTTTTATGAACACCTCTGGGAACTACTTGCCTTGCCACCCAGACTTTGGGGCTGCGGGCTTTCCTGGCCACTCTATCCTCAAAAGCACCTTTTTTCACTTAATCCTAGCACCGGCCTCCAATATTCCGAACATCCTGGCCTGGCTCCCACAGCCAAGGTGGCAGCCAGAATAACTCTTGTTTTCTTTCAAGGACTCTGGGAACTACTTGCCTTGCCACCCAGACTTTGGGGCTGCGGGCTTTCATGGCCACTCTATCCTCAAAGGCACCTTTTTTCACTTAATCCTAGCACCTGCCTCCAATATTCCGAACATCCTGGCCTGGCTCCCACAGCCAAGGTGGCAGCCCAAACAACTCTTGCTTTTTATGAACGCCTCTGGGAACTACTTGCATTGCCACCCAGACTTTGGGGCTGCGGGCTTTCCTGGCCTCTCTATCCTCAAAGGCACCTTTTTTCACTTAATCCTAGCACCTGCCTCCAATATTCCGAACATCCTGGCCTGGCTCCCACAGCCAAGGTGGCAACCAGAACAACTCTTGTTTTCTTTCAAGGACTCTGGGAACTACTTGCCTTGCCACCCAGACTTTGGGGCTGTGGGCTTTCCTGGCCACTCTAATCTCAAAAGCACCTTTTTTGACTGAATCCTAGCACCGGCCTCCAATATTCCGAACATCCTGGCCTGGCTCCCACAGCCAAGGTGGCAGCCCAAACAACTCTTGCTTTTTATGAACGCCTCTGGGAACTCCTTGCATTGCCACCCAGACTTTGGGGCTGCGGGCTATCCTGGCCACTCTATCCTCAAAAGCACCTTTTTTCACTTAATCCTAGCACCGGCCTCCAATATTCCGAACATCCTGGCCTGGCTCCCACAGCCAAAGTGGCAGCCCAAACAACTCTTGCTTTTTATGAACGCCTCTGGGAACTACTTGCATTGCCACCCAGACTTTGGGGCTGCGGGCTTTCCTGGCCACTCTATCCTCAAAAGCACCTTTTTTCATATTTCCCAGCACTGGCCTCCAATATGCCGAACATCCGGAGCTGACTCCCACAGCCAAGGTGGCAGCCAGAACAACTCTTGTTTTCTTTCAAGGACTCTGGGAACTACTTGCATTGCCACGCAGACTATGGGGCTGCGGGCTTTCCTGGCCACTCTATCCTCAAAGGCACCTTTTTTCACTTAATCCTAGCACCTGCCTCCAATATTCCGAACATCCTGGCCTGGCTCCCACAGCAAAGGTGGCAGCCCAAACAACTCTTGCTTTTTATGAACACCTCTGGGAACTACTTGCCTTGCCACCCAGACTTTGGGGCTGCGGGCTTTCCTGGCCACTCTGTCCTCAAAAGCACCTTTTTTCATATTTCCCAGCACCGGCCTCCAATATGCCGAACATCCGGAGCTGACTCCCACAGCCAAGGTGGCAGCCAGAACAACTCTTGTTTTCTTTCAAGGACTCTGGGAATTACTTGCATTGCCACCCAGACTTTGGGGCTGCGGGCTTTCCTGGCCACTCTATCCTCAAAAGCACCTTTTTTCATATTTCCCTGCATCGGCCTCCAATATGCCGAACATCCTGGCCTGGCTCCCACAGCCAAGGTGGCAGCCAGAACAACTCTTGTTTTCTTTCAAGGACTCTGGGAACTACTTGCATTGCCACGCAGACTATGGGGCTGCGGGCTTTCCTGGCCACTCTATCCTCAAAGGCACCTTTTTTCACTTAATCCTAGCACCTGCCTCCAATATTCCGAACATCCTGGCCTGGCTCCCACAGCAAAGGTGGCAGCCCAAACAACTCTTGCTTTTTATGAACGCCTCTGGGAACTACTTGCATTGCCACCCAGACTTTGGGGCTGCGGGCTTTCCAGGCCACTCTATCCTCAAAAGCACCTTTTTTTCATATTTCCCAGCACCGGCCTCCAATATGCCGAACATC
>NW_027414937.1:0-30903 GCF_964106895.1 Numenius arquata
TGGAGAAACTGTATAGCCATTAAGTCCAAGAAAATTTAACAGGCTCACAGTCCATTTTATGAATGTTTCTCTGGTGTCAGGGGCGAGTAATATATCGTCCACATACTGCAAAACCAGTCCTGACCCAAGCGGGCGTTTCCACTGTTCCAAGTCTTTAGCTAGCTGATTTCCAAAAAGTGTCGAGCTATTTTTGAAGCCCTGCGGTAGCACAGTCCATGTAAGCTGTGTTTTCCTCCCAGATTCTGGGTTTTCCCATTCGAATGCAAATAAAAGCTGGCTCTCTGGGCTCAAAGGCACGCAGAAAAAAGCATCCTTTAGGTCCAGAACGGTAAACCATGCCAATTCAGGTACCAGTTTAGTTAGAAGAGTGTATGGATTTGCTACTACCGGATGCAAATCCTCAACAATTCTGTTGATAGCTCTGAGGTCCTGCACTATTCGATAGCTACCATCCTAATTACTATCTTAACTAATTAACATCTTAGCTACCATCCATTACCATCTTAACAGGTAATATTGGAGTGGTTTACTCTGATTCACATTCTTTCAGCAGCCCATACTCAATAAACCGATCTATAGTTGGTCGGATCCCCTCCCTGTCCTCTAATCTAAGGGGATACTGTTTAACTCTCACCGGTCGTGCTCCTTGTTGAGGCTTTATCACTATTGGCGAAGCATTTTTTGCTCTCCCCGGCACTCCCGAGGCCCAGACCCCCGGATAAATTTGGGCTTTAATCTCCTCAGGCACTCCTGTAGAAATGGGAGTTCCTATTAGGGCCAAACTTTGTATTTCAATTAGTTGATCTTCTCTTATCCGGAGTTCCATTTTTCCCTTTTTTGAATTTAAATTCTGCTCCCAATTGCTCTAATAAATCTCGCCCTAACAGGGGTCTCGGCGAATTTGGCAGATATAAAAATTTGTGTATCCCCAATTGTTTTCCCAATTTGAACTTAAGAGGTTTGAGAAAATATGCCTTTTCACTCCGGCCAGTGGCTCCTGTTACTGTTATAAAATCAGTATCGATAGGGGTCAGAGCTTGATTTAAAACCGAATACGTTGCTCCTGTATCCACCAAAAATTCTATTTCTTGTGGCTTTTTCCCTAGCCTTAGGGTAACCAGTGGATCCGCTAGGGTAGATTCCCCCGGTCCCCGTCAATCTTCTTTATAATGGGCCTGAATTTTTTCTTTTCGTCTTTTTGGGCACTCATTCTTCCAGTGCCCTCTCTGCTTACACTATGCACATTGATCTCTTCCTAATGGTTTCCTAAAATTCCCTGCTTTCGTTTCCCCCCTTGCATGTATTGCTACCACCAGTGCCCGTCTGTCCCTTTTCTTATCCTTCCGGTTTTTAAACACTCTCCATGCCTCATCTAACAGAGTCTCTAGATTTCTGCTGTCGGTTGTTCTCAGTTTTTGCAGCTTCCTCCGGATATCGTTGGCAGACTGCCCTAAAAAGAGAGACACTAACTGCTGGATTCCTATCTCTGATCCAGGGTCCGAGGGGGTGTAGCGTCTCATTGCATCTCGTAATTTATCCAGAAACTCCGAGGGACTCTCCTTCGGCCCTCGTCTTACAGCATACAGCATTGACCAGTTAATGGCTTTCGGGATAGCCCTCTCCATCCCTGTTATAATCCCATCTCTGTAAGTTTCTAGCGCCTCTGAGTGAATGCTCCTGTTTGGGTTCCAGTGAGGGTTCTGCAAAGGGAAGTGTTCTTTAATGTCCCTTCCTGAATCTTTCAGTTGGTCCGTGGCTATATTGTGAGCAGTTTTTAAAACCAGTTGTTTCTCAGTTTCTGTTAGGTGATCTAATAATAACTGGATATCACTCCAGTCAGGATTGTGCTGCTTTACCAGAAACTGAAAATGTCTAGTAACCCCTACGGGATCATTCCGATAGTTCTTTGCCACGCTTTTCCAGGTTTCTAAATCAAATGAGGAAAAAGGGACTTTTATCATTACAGGTAGTCCGTCCGGAACCATGGCTTCCATTAAGGGTGCTTGAATCGCTGCTTGCTCTGTCCTTTTCCGAGTACGGGACGATACAGGGCTGTCAGGTGGGGTTTTGGATTCAGTTTTGGAATCAGCTTCAGTTTCTCTATCTTCTTGAGGAAACCTTACCCCCTCCCAACGGTCTTCTATTCCCCTAACCGATGGTAAGTAAGTGTCAAGAAAATAGTCTTCTTTAAGATCCCGAATCTTTTCCGGCTTTGTGCATCTCTGCCCTATGCTACAGGCTGAACAACATCTTTTTATAGTACCTTTCATTTCTCCTCGTCTTTCTTTCTCTAAGGCTAGTACCATCGGGTCTTGTGGAGGTAACAGCCCGCAGTCCCGTTGGTACTCTGTGTGGTTCCAAAGGGTGAAAAACATATCCGCATATGTGACTTCATCCCACTTTCCTTCCTTTCTAAGGAACAGCATTAATTGTAGTATAGTATTGTAATTAAGAGTCCCTTTCAGGGCCATTTCTCCTGATCATCTAATTTGTAAAGGGGCCACCTTTGATTACAATATTTAATTAAGGTTTTCTTGTCCACGCTGCCACCTGGTGAGCCCCCGATCTCCTTCCAGTGTGCTAAAACACACCCTAGGGTACTACTTTTCAGTATCTCACTTCCTTGATTTTTGCCCATTTTATGTTCCCTTACCCCCTTAGTTCAGAGGCGATCCTGATCTCCGTGTGTCACTTAGGTGTTACCCCCCCGCTGCCGCTGTCGCTACCTTTATCTCCAGGGGTAGGCTATGTCTCCACAGATTACTTGTTGCAACTCTCCCGCCCGCTCGATCTGTTCACACTCAGTCCAGCTACCACACTGTGGACAACAAAAATCGTCCTCCCGATCTACCCAAACCTCTGTATTACAAGCAAAGCACTTTAAGACAAAAATAGGATCACAAGTTATCCGAATGTCCAAGACACTGCCACTTAATATTCTCATTATTAGATTCACACAATGTTTCTGTACAGTCGTTCGTCTGTACGCTTCGTTTGTTTCCGGCCGCTCTCCTCGCGGAGAACACGGAACCGCGGATCGGAACTTCACACTCGCTCTGCAGCAGTGCCGCGTCTCAATCACTCATACAACAATTACAGACAATAACACGGTAGGGATACCTTATGACAAATACACTAAATAATCAACAATATTACAATTCCACACACTAACCCAAAACCCAGGGATCCCACACCATTAGCCCAAGCTTGAGCATACCCCGGGGCGAGAACACCGAATCTTTACCACGCGTAGGACGTCTCCTCACGACTTACAGGTCCCCCCAATGAAACCCTAAAACATACCTGGTCCGCAGGAGATGGTCCTTGTCTGTCCCTGCGGTGATCTGGATGAGTCGGGGAGTCCTTCCGAGAAATCTCGGGGGCGCCCAGAGGACTCCCGTCCTCAGCAGGTCCCGCAGCCGGACAGAGGGGGACCCATCTGGGGTGCCAAATTGACGCTCGAAAACAAAACTTACAACTCGCAGAGAGTTAAAAAGCAGGTAAGTTTATTGCAGCGCTGGGTGCAAGGGGGATTTCTCCGCCAAACTTGTACACCGGTTTGTGAAGCAAGCGTCCATTTATGGTAAAAACCATTCATATTCAATATGGTGGGCAGGTTATTAAAATCAAAGGCGTTACTATTCTAATTATTTCCAAGAACTCATTATCAAAAATCTCCTCCCCTGTCCTGACCAGATGGACACCTTTCCCAGAGAGTTAGGTTCCTTCTCAGCACCTCCTTAGCATGCAGCTGCTCCCGCTATCTTATACAAAAAGCCATTTCTTTATCTTGGAATTCTGGGGCCCCGAGCTTTTGTTCTTTCCCAGACTGTAATACATCCGCACTAACAAACTGTAACCGTTAGTTTTCTGAATCAAAGGAGCGGCGATATCGGGAGAGCGCTCGGCGGCACTCGGAGGCGCGCTGTGGTACCGCGGCGAGATCCCGAGAGCACCCAGCGGCACTCGCATGCGCAGGGTGGAGCGCGAAGAGCTCGGGAGAGCGTCCGGCTGCACCCCGAGGAGCGGGATGAGCGTGCGTCGGGTCGACCGGACGCACAGCGGCACCTGGAGGCGCACGGTGGTAGCGCGACGAGCTCGGGAGAGCGCCCGGTGGCACCCCGAGGAGCGGGATGAGCGTGCGTCGGGTCGACCGGACGTACAGCGGCACCTGCAGGCGCACGGTGGTAGTGCGGCAAGCTCGGGAAAGCGCCCGGCGGCACCCAGACAAGCAGGGTGAAGGAGCGGCGATATCGGGAGAGCGTTCGGCGGCACTCGGAGGCGCGCTGTGGTACCGCGGCGAGATCCCGAGAGTGCCCGCTGGCACTTGCCGGCGCACGGTGGTAGCGCGGAGAGCTCAGCAGAGCACCCGGCAGCACCCCGAGGAGCGGGATGAGCATGAGTCGGGTCGACCGGACGCACAGCGGCACCTGGAGGCGCACGGTGGTAGTGCGGCAAGCTCGGGAGAGCGCCCGGCGGCACCCCGAGCACTGTGGTGAAGGAGCGGCGATATCTGGAGAGCCCGTGGCGGCACCCCGACGTGCGGGGTCAACGAGTGTCGATACAGGGAGAGCGCTCGGCGGCACTCGGAGGCGCACGGTGGTAACGCGGCGAGCTCGGCAGAGCACCTGGCGGCACCCCGAGCAGCGTGGTGAAGGAGCGGCGATATCGGGAGAGGGCTCGGCGGCACTCGGAGGCGCACGGTGGTACCGCTGCGAGCTCAGGAGAGCGCCCGGCGGCACCCCGAGCACCGTGGTGAAGGAGCGGCGATATCGGGAGAGCGCCTGGCGGCACCCCGACGTGCGGGGTCAACGAGTGGCGATACCGGGAGAGCGCTCGGCGGCACTCGGAGGCGCACGGTGGTACCGCGGCGAGATCCCGAGAGCACCCAGCGGCACTCGCATGCGCAGGGTGGAGCGCGAAGAGCTCGGGAGTGCGTCCGGCGGCACCCCGAGGAGCGGGATGAGCGTGCGTCGGGTGGACCGGACGCACAGCGGCACCTGGAGGCGCACGGTGGTAGTGCGGCAAGCTCGGGAAAGCGCCTGGCAGCACCCAGACAAGCAGGGTGAAGGAGCGGCGATATCGGGAGAGCGTTCAGCGGCACTCGGAGGCACGCGGTGGTACCGCTGTTAGCTCGGCAGTGCGCCCGGCGGCACCCCAGGCACTGTGGTGAAGGAGCAGCGATATCGGGAGAGCTCTCGGCGGCACTCGGAGGCGCGCTGTGGTACCGCGGCGAGATCCCGAGAGCACCCAGCGGCACTCGCATGCGCAGGGTGGAGCGCGAAGAGCTCGGGAGAGCGTCCGGCTGCACCCCGAGGAGCGGGATGAGCGTGCGTCGGGTCGACCGGACGCACAGCGGCACCTGGAGGAGCACGGTGGTAGTGCGGCGAGCTCGGGAGAGCGCCCGGCGGCACCCCGAGGAGCGGGATGAGCGTGCGTCGGGTCGACTGGACGCACAGCGGCACCTGGAGGCGCGCGGTGGTACCGCGGCGAGATCCCGAGAGCACCCAGCGGCACTCGCATGAGCAGGGTGGAGCGCGAAGAGCTCGGGAGATCGTCCGGCGGCACCCCGAGGAGCAGGATGAGCGTGCGTCGGGTCGACTGGACGTACAGCGGCACCAGGAGGCGCACGGTGGTAGTGCGGCGAGCTCGGGAAAGCGCCCGGCGGCACCCAGACAAGCAGGGTGAAGGAGGGGCCCGCAGGGTTCCTTCCATAGGAGCTGGCAGTGTTCCGTAGGGTCCTCTAGGGTTGAGTAAGTGCCCGCAGGAGTCTGTGGGATTCTGTAAGGTTCTGGAGGGTTCTGCAGGGTTCCGTAGGGGCCCGTAGAGTTCCGTAGTGGCTGGTAAAGTTCCATATGGCCCTGTGGGGTTCTGTATGGACCTGTAGGGTTCCGTAGGGGCCTGTAGGGTTGTGTAAGTGCCCGCAGGGGTTGGTAGGAGCTTGTAGGGTGCCATATGTTTCCGGAGGGTTGTGTAGGGTTCCGTAGGGGTCTGTGGTGTTCCCTAGAGTCCTGTAGATTCTCATACGGTTCCGTAGGGGCCTGTGGTTTTCCCTAGGGCCCTGCAGAGTCTGTAGATTTCCCGGTGGCACTCGGCGGCGCTGTGTCGCTCGCTACCGCGCGTCGAGCTCGGGAGAGCGCCTGGCTGCAACCGGACGCGCAGGGTCAACGAGTGTCTATACCGGGAGAGCGCTCGGCGGCACTCAGAAAGCCGGGGTGACGGAGCGGCGATACGGGAGAACGCTCAGCGGCACTAGGAGGCGCGCTGTGGTACTGCGGCGAGCTACTGAAAGTGCCCTGTGGAACCCAGACAAGCGGGGTGAAAGAGCGGCGATATCGGGAGAGCGCATCGGCACTCGGAGGCGCGCGGTGGTACCGCTGCAAGCGCGGCTGATCTCTCGGCGGCACCCCGAGCACCGTGGTGAAGGTGACGCGCGGAAACAAACATTACAACTCGCAGAGAGTTATAAAGCATATATGTTTATTGCAGCGCTGGGTGCAAGGGGGATTTCTCCGCCAAACTTGTACACCGGTTAGTGAAGCAAGCGTCCATTTATGGTGAAAAGCATACATATTCATTATGGTGGTCATGTTGTTATAATTAAAGGCGTTACTATTCTAATTATTTCCAAGAACTCATTATCAAAAATCTCCTCCCCTGTCCTGACCAGATGGACACCTTTCCCAGACAGTTAGCTTCCTCCTCAGCACCTCCTTAGCATGCAGCTGCTCCCGCTATCTTATACACAAGGCCATTTTTTATCTTGGAATGCTGGGGCCCCGAGATTTTGTTCTTTCCCAGGCTGTATTACATCCGCACTAACAACCTGTACCTTACTAACAATCTGTAACTGTTCGTTTTCTGAATCAAGTCCCCCTTTTCTTTCAACTTTGTAAATTCTTTTACAATCACCTGTAACATATTCTCTATCCCCATCTGATTTCTAAAATACTTCCCAGATTCCACTCGTTCACGGAGCTGATGCTTCTTCCATTGAATGTATTCTTCTTTGGCCCCCCGGTACAACACATAAGACATCTAATTAAGGCACACACTAAATTTCCTAACATAAGTATTGCTATTAGAAGTATAAACAGTCGCTTAAGCCAAGCAAAGTTAGGTAACCACGAGGTTAACTTTTCCCAAAGATCAGAAAACCCGAATGTGGTGTCATCTTGCGCAGTCAAATGCAAAATCTGAATTTTAACTATGAGATTTTGTAAGTCCTTCTCTACTCTCCCATTCTCGTTTACATATGAACAACAGCTTTGATTAATCTCTGCACATAAACCTCCTTCTTTCCAGGTTAATAAGTCTAATGCCATTCTGTTTTGTCCCACCACATTTGCTAATGACTGGACTTCTTGTTGAAGTGCTTGTATAGCATCCATTGTAGATTTCTCGAGCACTTCTATAGTGGCCGATATGTTCACAATGGCCTTTTCCAATTCACTGACGCCCAGGAACGGTATAAACCATCTTACAAAGCTGTGGAACCTTGTTCCCCTCCTCACTAGAGGGTTTCCCACTCCCCGAATTCTCCTCCAAGGTGTTCTCAACATACCTGAGGGGATTTCAGACTGATTAAACACCGTATCCTGGCTAGTTAGATAGCCTATCTTGCAAGTTCCCTTCCATCCTCCGGGCAGCTGTTTTCTACTATATCCATCTCCACACAACAACCAATACCCTTTAGGTAACTTACAGGGTCCAATAGTTGCCATCAAATTCGCACCTAAAAATTTCCCCGCCTGGTACCATCCATACTCCCAGGAATATCCTTCTCCTTCGGAAATACCACTACTTTTATATGCAACTAGTTGTGTTTTGTCGCAAAAGTCAATATATGTTACCCTTATCCCTGTTAGATCCCAACTTCCCACATCAACAGTTGTCTTATTAATCCAGTACTTGCTCCATCCCCAAGTTGTTGTCTTATTCACCGGCCCACTGTGTCTATATTCCCCGTGTTCCCATGCACAATTGTTATTGCTAATTAATACCACAAACTCTTCTTTCAACAGTTGTAGATCAAATCTGGGTCCTAAGGGGTAGATATTATCATCGTACTCACAATACCCATTCGACTCATCCCCCCCTTTTGCCCAAAATTTAGGCCATGTTCCGTTGGCATTGTTCCAATTGCTTGCTGCCACCCCACATAGAGGCAATTTCATTTCTCCTTTGGGTAGTGTAGTACATACCCAACAGTCTGGCAGATTAGTAGCCCTTATTTCCAGATTTCGTGAATATGTATTCACATCCCGTGTCCCTCCCCCTGATACACAAAGTCCTGGCATGTTGATGACTACTAATGTCATTAATGTCCATCTTTTCATTGGAGGCGAAGCTTCAGGGGTTCGGCCTGCGTTGATGTCCATTGGGGTTCTGGAGCCCTCTTGACGTGAGTCCAATGGATCCAAGCGGCTTGTTCCTTGATCTTTATGGCCGTGTGAGTGGTCAGCAGTACCTGGAAGGGACCTTCCCCCTTTGGCTTCAGTGGTGAATCTGTAAAAGACTTAACATATACATAGTCCCCAGGTTCGATCTCGTGTACTGGTCCATCCAGTCCACGAGCTCTTTTTCCCAGAACCAGTTTTTCTACCTCTCGGAGCTGTTTTTGTAAATTTATCTGGTAATCTGTCAATATTTCATTCCCCAACTCTGTGGATGTCCCATCTTGTACACTATATGGTCTCCCATACAGTATTTCAAAGGGGCTCAAACCTTCTTTGGTTCTGGGTTTTGTTCTTATCCTGAGAAGGGCTAAGGGTAGTGATTGAGGCCAGGCCAAGTTAGCTTCCTGGCCTAGTTTCACAATTTGCGTTTTGATCAAGTGATTCATCTTTTCTACTTGACCACTCGATCGTGGGTTGTATGGGGTGTGAAGTTGCCAGTCTATACCCAATAGTCTGCTTACTTTCGAAACAACCCTTGCAGTGAAATGAGATCCTCGGTCCGAGGAAATTACTGCGGGAATCCCGAACCTTGGTATAATTTCATGCAACAATGCTTTGACCACTTCTCTTGTTTTGTTGGTTCGACAGGGAAATGCCTCTGGCCATCCTGAAAAGGTATCAGTTAACACCAATAGGTATCGAAACCCCCCTTTTCTTGGAAGTTCTGAAAAATCAATTTGCCATTGTTGTCCCGGATAGTTTCCCTTCCCTATCTGGCCTAATTGGACTCTGGGGCCTGTCTCAGGTTTGTTCTGTAAACATACCTCACACTGCTGAGTGACTTGTTTGACAGTGGCGTATAGATTTCGAGCACATATTAGACTGTTCATGTATCTGTAAAGTGCCTCTGCTCCCCAATGGGATATTCTATGTTCTGCCATGACCACTGTCCATAATAACGAAAAAGGTCACTTGCTGCTGGGCTATCTGCGCCTTCTGTGGAGAAACTGTATAGCCATTAAGTCCAAGAAAATTTAACAGGCTCACAGTCCATTTTATGAATGTTTCTCTGGTGTCAGGGGCGAGTAATATATCGTCCACATACTGCAAAACCAGTCCTGACCCAAGCGGGCGTTTCCACTGTTCCAAGTCTTTAGCTAGCTGATTTCCAAAAAGTGTCGAGCTATTTTTGAAGCCCTGCGGTAGCACAGTCCATGTAAGCTGTGTTTTCCTCCCAGATTCTGGGTTTTCCCATTCGAATGCAAATAAAAGCTGGCTCTCTGGGCTCAAAGGCACGCAGAAAAAAGCATCCTTTAGGTCCAGAACGGTAAACCATGCCAATTCAGGTACCAGTTTAGTTAGAAGAGTGTATGGATTTGCTACTACCGGATGCAAATCCTCAACAATTCTGTTGATAGCTCTGAGGTCCTGCACTATTCGATAGCTACCATCCTAATTACTATCTTAACTAATTAACATCTTAGCTACCATCCATTACCATCTTAACAGGTAATATTGGAGTGGTTTACTCTGATTCACATTCTTTCAGCAGCCCATACTCAATAAACCGATCTATAGTTGGTCGGATCCCCTCCCTGTCCTCTAATCTAAGGGGATACTGTTTAACTCTCACCGGTCGTGCTCCTTGTTGAGGCTTTATCACTATTGGCGAAGCATTTTTTGCTCTCCCCGGCACTCCCGAGGCCCAGACCCCCGGATAAATTTGGGCTTTAATCTCCTCAGGCACTCCTGTAGAAATGGGAGTTCCTATTAGGGCCAAACTTTGTATTTCAATTAGTTGATCTTCTCTTATCCGGAGTTCCATTTTTCCCTTTTTTGAATTTAAATTCTGCTCCCAATTGCTCTAATAAATCTCGCCCTAACAGGGGTCTCGGCGAATTTGGCAGATATAAAAATTTGTGTATCCCCAATTGTTTTCCCAATTTGAACTTAAGAGGTTTGAGAAAATATGCCTTTTCACTCCGGCCAGTGGCTCCTGTTACTGTTATAAAATCAGTATCGATAGGGGTCAGAGCTTGATTTAAAACCGAATACGTTGCTCCTGTATCCACCAAAAATTCTATTTCTTGTGGCTTTTTCCCTAGCCTTAGGGTAACCAGTGGATCCGCTAGGGTAGATTCCCCCGGTCCCCGTCAATCTTCTTTATAACGGGCCTGAATTTTTTCTTTTCGTCTTTTTGGGCACTCATTCTTCCAGTGCCCTCTCTGCTTACACCATGCACATTGATCTCTTTCTAATGGTTTCCTAAAATTCCCTGCTTTCGTTTCCCCCCTTGCATGTATTGCTACCACCAGTGCCCGTCTGTCCCTTTTCTTATCCTTCCGGTTTTTAAACACTCTCCATGCCTCATCTAACAGAGTCTCTAGATTTCTGCTGTCGGTTGTTCTCAGTTTTTGCAGCTTCCTCCGGATATCGTTGGCAGACTGCCCTAAAAAGAGAGACACTAACTGCTGGATTCCTATCTCTGATCCAGGGTCCGAGGGGGTGTAGCGTCTCATTGCATCTCGTAATTTATCCAGAAACTCCGAGGGACTCTCCTTCGGCCCTCGTCTTACAGCATACAGCATTGACCAGTTAATGGCTTTCGGGATAGCCCTCTCCATCCCTGTTATAATCCCATCTCTGTAAGTTTCTAGCGCCTCTGAGTGAATGCTCCTGTTTGGGTTCCAGTGAGGGTTCTGCAAAGGGAAGTGTTCTTTAATGTCCCTTCCTGAATCTTTCAGTTGGTCCGTGGCTATATTGTGAGCAGTTTTTAAAACCAGTTGTTTCTCAGTTTCTGTTAGGTGATCTAATAATAACTGGATATCACTCCAGTCAGGATTGTGCTGCTTTACCAGAAACTGAAAATGCCTAGTAACCCCTACGGGATCATTCCGATAGTTCTTTGCCACGCTTTTCCAGGTTTCTAAATCAAATGAGGAAAAAGGGACTTTTATCATTACAGGTAGTCCGTCCGGAACCATGGCTTCCATTAAGGGTGCTTGAATCGCTGCTTGCTCTGTCCTTTTCCGAGTACGGGACGATACAGGGCTGTCAGGTGGGGTTTTGGATTCAGTTTTGGAATCAGCTTCAGTTTCTCTATCTTCTTGAGGAAACCTTACCCCCTCCCAACGGTCTTCTATTCCCCTAACCGATGGTAAGTAAGTGTCAAGAAAATAGTCTTCTTTAAGATCCCGAATCTTTTCCGGCTTTGTGCATCTCTGCCCTATGCTACAGGCTGAACAACATCTTTTTATAGTACCTTTCATTTCTCCTCGTCTTTCTTTCTCTAAGGCTAGTACCATCGGGTCTTGTGGAGGTAACAGCCCGCAGTCCCGTTGGTACTCTGTGTGGTTCCAAAGGGTGAAAAACATATCCGCATATGTGACTTCATCCCACTTTCCTTCCTTTCTAAGGAACAGCATTAATTGTAGTATAGTATTGTAATTAAGAGTCCCTTTCAGGGCCATTTCTCCTGATCATCTAATTTGTAAAGGGGCCACCTTTGATTACAATATTTAATTAAGGTTTTCTTGTCCACGCTGCCACCTGGTGAGCCCCCGATCTCCTTCCAGTGTGCTAAAACACACCCTAGGGTACTACTTTTCAGTATCTCACTTCCTTGATTTTTGCCCATTTTATGTTCCCTTACCCCCTTAGTTCAGAGGCGATCCTGATCTCCGTGTGTCACTTAGGTGTTACCCCCCCCGCTGCCGCTGTCGCTACCTTTATCTCCAGGGGTAGGCTATGTCTCCACAGATTACTTGTTGCAACTCTCCCGCCCGCTCGATCTGTTCACACTCAGTCCAGCTACCACACTGTGGACAACAAAAATCGTCCTCCCGATCTACCCAAACCTCTGTATTACAAGCAAAGCACTTTAAGACAAAAATAGGATCACAAGTTATCCGAATGTCCAAGACACTGCCACTTAATATTCTCATTATTAGATTCACACAATGTTTCTGTACAGTCGTTCGTCTGTACGCTTCGTTTGTTTCCGGCCGCTCTCCTCGCGGAGAACACGGAACCGCGGATCGGAACTTCACACTCGCTCTGCAGCAGTGCCGCGTCTCAATCACTCATACAACAATTACAGACAATAACACGGTAGGGATACCTTATGACAAATACACTAAATAATCAACAATATTACAATTCCACACACTAACCCAAAACCCAGGGATCCCACACCATTAGCCCAAGCTTGAGCATACCCCGGGGCGAGAACACCGAATCTTTACCACGCGTAGGACGTCTCCTCACGACTTACAGGTCCCCCCAATGAAACCCTAAAACATACCTGGTCCGCAGGAGATGGTCCTTGTCTGTCCCTGCGGTGATCTGGATGAGTCGGGGAGTCCTTCCGAGAAATCTCGGGGGCGCCCAGAGGACTCCCGTCCTCAGCAGGTCCCGCAGCCGGACAGAGGGGGACCCATCTGGGGTGCCAAATTGACGCTCGAAAACAAAACTTACAACTCGCAGAGAGTTAAAAAGCAGGTAAGTTTATTGCAGCGCTGGGTGCAAGGGGGATTTCTCCGCCAAACTTGTACACCGGTTTGTGAAGCAAGCGTCCATTTATGGTAAAAACCATTCATATTCAATATGGTGGGCAGGTTATTAAAATCAAAGGCGTTACTATTCTAATTATTTCCAAGAACTCATTATCAAAAATCTCCTCCCCTGTCCTGACCAGATGGACACCTTTCCCAGAGAGTTAGGTTCCTTCTCAGCACCTCCTTAGCATGCAGCTGCTCCCGCTATCTTATACAAAAAGCCATTTCTTTATCTTGGAATTCTGGGGCCCCGAGCTTTTGTTCTTTCCCAGACTGTAATACATCCGCACTAACAAACTGTAACCGTTAGTTTTCTGAATCAAAGGAGCGGCGATATCGGGAGAGCGCTCGGCGGCACTCGGAGGCGCGCTGTGGTACCGCGGCGAGATCCCGAGAGCACCCAGCGGCACTCGCATGCGCAGGGTGGAGCGCGAAGAGCTCGGGAGAGCGTCCGGCTGCACCCCGAGGAGCGGGATGAGCGTGCGTCGGGTCGACCGGACGCACAGCGGCACCTGGAGGCGCACGGTGGTAGCGCGACGAGCTCGGGAGAGCGCCCGGCGGCACCCCGAGGAGCGGGATGAGCGTGCGTCGGGTCGACCGGACGTACAGCGGCACCTGCAGGCGCACGGTGGTAGTGCGGCAAGCTCGGGAAAGCGCCCGGCGGCACCCAGACAAGCAGGGTGAAGGAGCGGCGATATCGGGAGAGCGTTCGGCGGCACTCGGAGGCGCGCTGTGGTACCGCGGCGAGATCCCGAGAGTGCCCGCTGGCACTTGCCGGCGCACGGTGGTAGCGCGGAGAGCTCAGCAGAGCACCCGGCAGCACCCCGAGGAGCGGGATGAGCATGAGTCGGGTCGACCGGACGCACAGCGGCACCTGGAGGCGCACGGTGGTAGTGCGGCAAGCTCGGGAGAGCGCCCGGCGGCACCCCGAGCACTGTGGTGAAGGAGCGGCGATATCTGGAGAGCCCGTGGCGGCACCCCGACGTGCGGGGTCAACGAGTGTCGATACAGGGAGAGCGCTCGGCGGCACTCGGAGGCGCACGGTGGTAACGCGGCGAGCTCGGCAGAGCACCTGGCGGCACCCCGAGCAGCGTGGTGAAGGAGCGGCGATATCGGGAGAGGGCTCGGCGGCACTCGGAGGCGCACGGTGGTACCGCTGCGAGCTCAGGAGAGCGCCCGGCGGCACCCCGAGCACCGTGGTGAAGGAGCGGCGATATCGGGAGAGCGCCTGGCGGCACCCCGACGTGCGGGGTCAACGAGTGGCGATACCGGGAGAGCGCTCGGCGGCACTCGGAGGCGCACGGTGGTACCGCGGCGAGATCCCGAGAGCACCCAGCGGCACTCGCATGCGCAGGGTGGAGCGCGAAGAGCTCGGGAGTGCGTCCGGCGGCACCCCGAGGAGCGGGATGAGCGTGCGTCGGGTGGACCGGACGCACAGCGGCACCTGGAGGCGCACGGTGGTAGTGCGGCAAGCTCGGGAAAGCGCCTGGCAGCACCCAGACAAGCAGGGTGAAGGAGCGGCGATATCGGGAGAGCGTTCAGCGGCACTCGGAGGCACGCGGTGGTACCGCTGTTAGCTCGGCAGTGCGCCCGGCGGCACCCCAGGCACTGTGGTGAAGGAGCAGCGATATCGGGAGAGCTCTCGGCGGCACTCGGAGGCGCGCTGTGGTACCGCGGCGAGATCCCGAGAGCACCCAGCGGCACTCGCATGCGCAGGGTGGAGCGCGAAGAGCTCGGGAGAGCGTCCGGCTGCACCCCGAGGAGCGGGATGAGCGTGCGTCGGGTCGACCGGACGCACAGCGGCACCTGGAGGAGCACGGTGGTAGTGCGGCGAGCTCGGGAGAGCGCCCGGCGGCACCCCGAGGAGCGGGATGAGCGTGCGTCGGGTCGACTGGACGCACAGCGGCACCTGGAGGCGCGCGGTGGTACCGCGGCGAGATCCCGAGAGCACCCAGCGGCACTCGCATGAGCAGGGTGGAGCGCGAAGAGCTCGGGAGATCGTCCGGCGGCACCCCGAGGAGCAGGATGAGCGTGCGTCGGGTCGACTGGACGTACAGCGGCACCAGGAGGCGCACGGTGGTAGTGCGGCGAGCTCGGGAAAGCGCCCGGCGGCACCCAGACAAGCAGGGTGAAGGAGGGGCCCGCAGGGTTCCTTCCATAGGAGCTGGCAGTGTTCCGTAGGGTCCTCTAGGGTTGAGTAAGTGCCCGCAGGAGTCTGTGGGATTCTGTAAGGTTCTGGAGGGTTCTGCAGGGTTCCGTAGGGGCCCGTAGAGTTCCGTAGTGGCTGGTAAAGTTCCATATGGCCCTGTGGGGTTCTGTATGGACCTGTAGGGTTCCGTAGGGGCCTGTAGGGTTGTGTAAGTGCCCGCAGGGGTTGGTAGGAGCTTGTAGGGTGCCATATGTTTCCGGAGGGTTGTGTAGGGTTCCGTAGGGGTCTGTGGTGTTCCCTAGAGTCCTGTAGATTCTCATACGGTTCCGTAGGGGCCTGTGGTTTTCCCTAGGGCCCTGCAGAGTCTGTAGATTTCCCGGTGGCACTCGGCGGCGCTGTGTCGCTCGCTACCGCGCGTCGAGCTCGGGAGAGCGCCTGGCTGCAACCGGACGCGCAGGGTCAACGAGTGTCTATACCGGGAGAGCGCTCGGCGGCACTCAGAAAGCCGGGGTGACGGAGCGGCGATACGGGAGAACGCTCAGCGGCACTAGGAGGCGCGCTGTGGTACTGCGGCGAGCTACTGAAAGTGCCCTGTGGAACCCAGACAAGCGGGGTGAAAGAGCGGCGATATCGGGAGAGCGCATCGGCACTCGGAGGCGCGCGGTGGTACCGCTGCAAGCGCGGCTGATCTCTCGGCGGCACCCCGAGCACCGTGGTGAAGGTGACGCGCGGAAACAAACATTACAACTCGCAGAGAGTTATAAAGCATATATGTTTATTGCAGCGCTGGGTGCAAGGGGGATTTCTCCGCCAAACTTGTACACCGGTTAGTGAAGCAAGCGTCCATTTATGGTGAAAAGCATACATATTCATTATGGTGGTCATGTTGTTATAATTAAAGGCGTTACTATTCTAATTATTTCCAAGAACTCATTATCAAAAATCTCCTCCCCTGTCCTGACCAGATGGACACCTTTCCCAGACAGTTAGCTTCCTCCTCAGCACCTCCTTAGCATGCAGCTGCTCCCGCTATCTTATACACAAGGCCATTTTTTATCTTGGAATGCTGGGGCCCCGAGATTTTGTTCTTTCCCAGGCTGTATTACATCCGCACTAACAACCTGTACCTTACTAACAATCTGTAACTGTTCGTTTTCTGAATCAAGTCCCCCTTTTCTTTCAACTTTGTAAATTCTTTTACAATCACCTGTAACATATTCTCTATCCCCATCTGATTTCTAAAATACTTCCCAGATTCCACTCGTTCACGGAGCTGATGCTTCTTCCATTGAATGTATTCTTCTTTGGCCCCCCGGTACAACACATAAGACATCTAATTAAGGCACACACTAAATTTCCTAACATAAGTATTGCTATTAGAAGTATAAACAGTCGCTTAAGCCAAGCAAAGTTAGGTAACCACGAGGTTAACTTTTCCCAAAGATCAGAAAACCCGAATGTGGTGTCATCTTGCGCAGTCAAATGCAAAATCTGAATTTTAACTATGAGATTTTGTAAGTCCTTCTCTACTCTCCCATTCTCGTTTACATATGAACAACAGCTTTGATTAATCTCTGCACATAAACCTCCTTCTTTCCAGGTTAATAAGTCTAATGCCATTCTGTTTTGTCCCACCACATTTGCTAATGACTGGACTTCTTGTTGAAGTGCTTGTATAGCATCCATTGTAGATTTCTCGAGCACTTCTATAGTGGCCGATATGTTCACAATGGCCTTTTCCAATTCACTGACGCCCAGGAACGGTATAAACCATCTTACAAAGCTGTGGAACCTTGTTCCCCTCCTCACTAGAGGGTTTCCCACTCCCCGAATTCTCCTCCAAGGTGTTCTCAACATACCTGAGGGGATTTCAGACTGATTAAACACCGTATCCTGGCTAGTTAGATAGCCTATCTTGCAAGTTCCCTTCCATCCTCCGGGCAGCTGTTTTCTACTATATCCATCTCCACACAACAACCAATACCCTTTAGGTAACTTACAGGGTCCAATAGTTGCCATCAAATTCGCACCTAAAAATTTCCCCGCCTGGTACCATCCATACTCCCAGGAATATCCTTCTCCTTCGGAAATACCACTACTTTTATATGCAACTAGTTGTGTTTTGTCGCAAAAGTCAATATATGTTACCCTTATCCCTGTTAGATCCCAACTTCCCACATCAACAGTTGTCTTATTAATCCAGTACTTGCTCCATCCCCAAGTTGTTGTCTTATTCACCGGCCCACTGTGTCTATATTCCCCGTGTTCCCATGCACAATTGTTATTGCTAATTAATACCACAAACTCTTCTTTCAACAGTTGTAGATCAAATCTGGGTCCTAAGGGGTAGATATTATCATCGTACTCACAATACCCATTCGACTCATCCCCCCCTTTTGCCCAAAATTTAGGCCATGTTCCGTTGGCATTGTTCCAATTGCTTGCTGCCACCCCACATAGAGGCAATTTCATTTCTCCTTTGGGTAGTGTAGTACATACCCAACAGTCTGGCAGATTAGTAGCCCTTATTTCCAGATTTCGTGAATATGTATTCACATCCCGTGTCCCTCCCCCTGATACACAAAGTCCTGGCATGTTGATGACTACTAATGTCATTAATGTCCATCTTTTCATTGGAGGCGAAGCTTCAGGGGTTCGGCCTGCGTTGATGTCCATTGGGGTTCTGGAGCCCTCTTGACGTGAGTCCAATGGATCCAAGCGGCTTGTTCCTTGATCTTTATGGCCGTGTGAGTGGTCAGCAGTACCTGGAAGGGACCTTCCCCCTTTGGCTTCAGTGGTGAATCTGTAAAAGACTTAACATATACATAGTCCCCAGGTTCGATCTCGTGTACTGGTCCATCCAGTCCACGAGCTCTTTTTCCCAGAACCAGTTTTTCTACCTCTCGGAGCTGTTTTTGTAAATTTATCTGGTAATCTGTCAATATTTCATTCCCCAACTCTGTGGATGTCCCATCTTGTACACTATATGGTCTCCCATACAGTATTTCAAAGGGGCTCAAACCTTCTTTGGTTCTGGGTTTTGTTCTTATCCTGAGAAGGGCTAAGGGTAGTGATTGAGGCCAGGCCAAGTTAGCTTCCTGGCCTAGTTTCACAATTTGCGTTTTGATCAAGTGATTCATCTTTTCTACTTGACCACTCGATCGTGGGTTGTATGGGGTGTGAAGTTGCCAGTCTATACCCAATAGTCTGCTTACTTTCGAAACAACCCTTGCAGTGAAATGAGATCCTCGGTCCGAGGAAATTACTGCGGGAATCCCGAACCTTGGTATAATTTCATGCAACAATGCTTTGACCACTTCTCTTGTTTTGTTGGTTCGACAGGGAAATGCCTCTGGCCATCCTGAAAAGGTATCAGTTAACACCAATAGGTATCGAAACCCCCCTTTTCTTGGAAGTTCTGAAAAATCAATTTGCCATTGTTGTCCCGGATAGTTTCCCTTCCCTATCTGGCCTAATTGGACTCTGGGGCCTGTCTCAGGTTTGTTCTGTAAACATACCTCACACTGCTGAGTGACTTGTTTGACAGTGGCGTATAGATTTCGAGCACATATTAGACTGTTCATGTATCTGTAAAATGCCTCTGCTCCCCAATGGGATATTCTATGTTCTGCCATGACCACTGTCCATAATAACGAAAAAGGTCACTTGCTGCTGGGCTATCTGCGCCTTCTGTGGAGAAACTGTATAGCCATTAAGTCCAAGAAAATTTAACAGGCTCACAGTCCATTTTATGAATGTTTCTCTGGTGTCAGGGGCGAGTAATATATCGTCCACATACTGCAAAACCAGTCCTGACCCAAGCGGGCGTTTCCACTGTTCCAAGTCTTTAGCTAGCTGATTTCCAAAAAGTGTCGAGCTATTTTTGAAGCCCTGCGGTAGCACAGTCCATGTAAGCTGTGTTTTCCTCCCAGATTCTGGGTTTTCCCATTCGAATGCAAATAAAAGCTGGCTCTCTGGGCTCAAAGGCACGCAGAAAAAAGCATCCTTTAGGTCCAGAACGGTAAACCATGCCAATTCAGGTACCAGTTTAGTTAGAAGAGTGTATGGATTTGCTACTACCGGATGCAAATCCTCAACAATTCTGTTGATAGCTCTGAGGTCCTGCACTATTCGATAGCTACCATCCTAATTACTATCTTAACTAATTAACATCTTAGCTACCATCCATTACCATCTTAACAGGTAATATTGGAGTGGTTTACTCTGATTCACATTCTTTCAGCAGCCCATACTCAATAAACCGATCTATAGTTGGTCGGATCCCCTCCCTGTCCTCTAATCTAAGGGGATACTGTTTAACTCTCACCGGTCGTGCTCCTTGTTGAGGCTTTATCACTATTGGCGAAGCATTTTTTGCTCTCCCCGGCACTCCCGAGGCCCAGACCCCCGGATAAATTTGGGCTTTAATCTCCTCAGGCACTCCTGTAGAAATGGGAGTTCCTATTAGGGCCAAACTTTGTATTTCAATTAGTTGATCTTCTCTTATCCGGAGTTCCATTTTTCCCTTTTTTGAATTTAAATTCTGCTCCCAATTGCTCTAATAAATCTCGCCCTAACAGGGGTCTCGGCGAATTTGGCAGATATAAAAATTTGTGTATCCCCAATTGTTTTCCCAATTTGAACTTAAGAGGTTTGAGAAAATATGCCTTTTCACTCCGGCCAGTGGCTCCTGTTACTGTTATAAAATCAGTATCGATAGGGGTCAGAGCTTGATTTAAAACCGAATACGTTGCTCCTGTATCCACCAAAAATTCTATTTCTTGTGGCTTTTTCCCTAGCCTTAGGGTAACCAGTGGATCCGCTAGGGTAGATTCCCCCGGTCCCCGTCAATCTTCTTTATAATGGGCCTGAATTTTTTCTTTTCGTCTTTTTGGGCACTCATTCTTCCAGTGCCCTCTCTGCTTACACTATGCACATTGATCTCTTCCTAATGGTTTCCTAAAATTCCCTGCTTTCGTTTCCCCCCTTGCATGTATTGCTACCACCAGTGCCCGTCTGTCCCTTTTCTTATCCTTCCGGTTTTTAAACACTCTCCATGCCTCATCTAACAGAGTCTCTAGATTTCTGCTGTCGGTTGTTCTCAGTTTTTGCAGCTTCCTCCGGATATCGTTGGCAGACTGCCCTAAAAAGAGAGACACTAACTGCTGGATTCCTATCTCTGATCCAGGGTCCGAGGGGGTGTAGCGTCTCATTGCATCTCGTAATTTATCCAGAAACTCCGAGGGACTCTCCTTCGGCCCTCGTCTTACAGCATACAGCATTGACCAGTTAATGGCTTTCGGGATAGCCCTCTCCATCCCTGTTATAATCCCATCTCTGTAAGTTTCTAGCGCCTCTGAGTGAATGCTCCTGTTTGGGTTCCAGTGAGGGTTCTGCAAAGGGAAGTGTTCTTTAATGTCCCTTCCTGAATCTTTCAGTTGGTCCGTGGCTATATTGTGAGCAGTTTTTAAAACCAGTTGTTTCTCAGTTTCTGTTAGGTGATCTAATAATAACTGGATATCACTCCAGTCAGGATTGTGCTGCTTTACCAGAAACTGAAAATGTCTAGTAACCCCTACGGGATCATTCCGATAGTTCTTTGCCACGCTTTTCCAGGTTTCTAAATCAAATGAGGAAAAAGGGACTTTTATCATTACAGGTAGTCCGTCCGGAACCATGGCTTCCATTAAGGGTGCTTGAATCGCTGCTTGCTCTGTCCTTTTCCGAGTACGGGACGATACAGGGCTGTCAGGTGGGGTTTTGGATTCAGTTTTGGAATCAGCTTCAGTTTCTCTATCTTCTTGAGGAAACCTTACCCCCTCCCAACGGTCTTCTATTCCCCTAACCGATGGTAAGTAAGTGTCAAGAAAATAGTCTTCTTTAAGATCCCGAATCTTTTCCGGCTTTGTGCATCTCTGCCCTATGCTACAGGCTGAACAACATCTTTTTATAGTACCTTTCATTTCTCCTCGTCTTTCTTTCTCTAAGGCTAGTACCATCGGGTCTTGTGGAGGTAACAGCCCGCAGTCCCGTTGGTACTCTGTGTGGTTCCAAAGGGTGAAAAACATATCCGCATATGTGACTTCATCCCACTTTCCTTCCTTTCTAAGGAACAGCATTAATTGTAGTATAGTATTGTAATTAAGAGTCCCTTTCAGGGCCATTTCTCCTGATCATCTAATTTGTAAAGGGGCCACCTTTGATTACAATATTTAATTAAGGTTTTCTTGTCCACGCTGCCACCTGGTGAGCCCCCGATCTCCTTCCAGTGTGCTAAAACACACCCTAGGGTACTACTTTTCAGTATCTCACTTCCTTGATTTTTGCCCATTTTATGTTCCCTTACCCCCTTAGTTCAGAGGCGATCCTGATCTCCGTGTGTCACTTAGGTGTTACCCCCCCGCTGCCGCTGTCGCTACCTTTATCTCCAGGGGTAGGCTATGTCTCCACAGATTACTTGTTGCAACTCTCCCGCCCGCTCGATCTGTTCACACTCAGTCCAGCTACCACACTGTGGACAACAAAAATCGTCCTCCCGATCTACCCAAACCTCTGTATTACAAGCAAAGCACTTTAAGACAAAAATAGGATCACAAGTTATCCGAATGTCCAAGACACTGCCACTTAATATTCTCATTATTAGATTCACACAATGTTTCTGTACAGTCGTTCGTCTGTACGCTTCGTTTGTTTCCGGCCGCTCTCCTCGCGGAGAACACGGAACCGCGGATCGGAACTTCACACTCGCTCTGCAGCAGTGCCGCGTCTCAATCACTCATACAACAATTACAGACAATAACACGGTAGGGATACCTTATGACAAATACACTAAATAATCAACAATATTACAATTCCACACACTAACCCAAAACCCAGGGATCCCACACCATTAGCCCAAGCTTGAGCATACCCCGGGGCGAGAACACCGAATCTTTACCACGCGTAGGACGTCTCCTCACGACTTACAGGTCCCCCCAATGAAACCCTAAAACATACCTGGTCCGCAGGAGATGGTCCTTGTCTGTCCCTGCGGTGATCTGGATGAGTCGGGGAGTCCTTCCGAGAAATCTCGGGGGCGCCCAGAGGACTCCCGTCCTCAGCAGGTCCCGCAGCCGGACAGAGGGGGACCCATCTGGGGTGCCAAATTGACGCTCGAAAACAAAACTTACAACTCGCAGAGAGTTAAAAAGCAGGTAAGTTTATTGCAGCGCTGGGTGCAAGGGGGATTTCTCCGCCAAACTTGTACACCGGTTTGTGAAGCAAGCGTCCATTTATGGTAAAAACCATTCATATTCAATATGGTGGGCAGGTTATTAAAATCAAAGGCGTTACTATTCTAATTATTTCCAAGAACTCATTATCAAAAATCTCCTCCCCTGTCCTGACCAGATGGACACCTTTCCCAGAGAGTTAGGTTCCTTCTCAGCACCTCCTTAGCATGCAGCTGCTCCCGCTATCTTATACAAAAAGCCATTTCTTTATCTTGGAATTCTGGGGCCCCGAGCTTTTGTTCTTTCCCAGACTGTAATACATCCGCACTAACAAACTGTAACCGTTAGTTTTCTGAATCAAAGGAGCGGCGATATCGGGAGAGCGCTCGGCGGCACTCGGAGGCGCGCTGTGGTACCGCGGCGAGATCCCGAGAGCACCCAGCGGCACTCGCATGCGCAGGGTGGAGCGCGAAGAGCTCGGGAGAGCGTCCGGCTGCACCCCGAGGAGCGGGATGAGCGTGCGTCGGGTCGACCGGACGCACAGCGGCACCTGGAGGCGCACGGTGGTAGCGCGACGAGCTCGGGAGAGCGCCCGGTGGCACCCCGAGGAGCGGGATGAGCGTGCGTCGGGTCGACCGGACGTACAGCGGCACCTGCAGGCGCACGGTGGTAGTGCGGCAAGCTCGGGAAAGCGCCCGGCGGCACCCAGACAAGCAGGGTGAAGGAGCGGCGATATCGGGAGAGCGTTCGGCGGCACTCGGAGGCGCGCTGTGGTACCGCGGCGAGATCCCGAGAGTGCCCGCTGGCACTTGCCGGCGCACGGTGGTAGCGCGGAGAGCTCAGCAGAGCACCCGGCAGCACCCCGAGGAGCGGGATGAGCATGAGTCGGGTCGACCGGACGCACAGCGGCACCTGGAGGCGCACGGTGGTAGTGCGGCAAGCTCGGGAGAGCGCCCGGCGGCACCCCGAGCACTGTGGTGAAGGAGCGGCGATATCTGGAGAGCCCGTGGCGGCACCCCGACGTGCGGGGTCAACGAGTGTCGATACAGGGAGAGCGCTCGGCGGCACTCGGAGGCGCACGGTGGTAACGCGGCGAGCTCGGCAGAGCACCTGGCGGCACCCCGAGCAGCGTGGTGAAGGAGCGGCGATATCGGGAGAGGGCTCGGCGGCACTCGGAGGCGCACGGTGGTACCGCTGCGAGCTCAGGAGAGCGCCCGGCGGCACCCCGAGCACCGTGGTGAAGGAGCGGC
Source organism: Numenius arquata (assembly GCF_964106895.1). NCBI lineage: Eukaryota > Metazoa > Chordata > Aves > Charadriiformes > Scolopacidae > Numenius > Numenius arquata. The sequence continues at coordinate 23,566 of NW_027414937.1, forward strand.
GATATCGGGAGAGCGCCTGGCGGCACCCCGACGTGCGGGGTCAACGAGTGGCGATACCGGGAGAGCGCTCGGCGGCACTCGGAGGCGCACGGTGGTACCGCGGCGAGATCCCGAGAGCACCCAGCGGCACTCGCATGCGCAGGGTGGAGCGCGAAGAGCTCGGGAGTGCGTCCGGCGGCACCCCGAGGAGCGGGATGAGCGTGCGTCGGGTGGACCGGACGCACAGCGGCACCTGGAGGCGCACGGTGGTAGTGCGGCAAGCTCGGGAAAGCGCCTGGCAGCACCCAGACAAGCAGGGTGAAGGAGCGGCGATATCGGGAGAGCGTTCAGCGGCACTCGGAGGCACGCGGTGGTACCGCTGTTAGCTCGGCAGTGCGCCCGGCGGCACCCCAGGCACTGTGGTGAAGGAGCAGCGATATCGGGAGAGCTCTCGGCGGCACTCGGAGGCGCGCTGTGGTACCGCGGCGAGATCCCGAGAGCACCCAGCGGCACTCGCATGCGCAGGGTGGAGCGCGAAGAGCTCGGGAGAGCGTCCGGCTGCACCCCGAGGAGCGGGATGAGCGTGCGTCGGGTCGACCGGACGCACAGCGGCACCTGGAGGAGCACGGTGGTAGTGCGGCGAGCTCGGGAGAGCGCCCGGCGGCACCCCGAGGAGCGGGATGAGCGTGCGTCGGGTCGACTGGACGCACAGCGGCACCTGGAGGCGCGCGGTGGTACCGCGGCGAGATCCCGAGAGCACCCAGCGGCACTCGCATGAGCAGGGTGGAGCGCGAAGAGCTCGGGAGATCGTCCGGCGGCACCCCGAGGAGCAGGATGAGCGTGCGTCGGGTCGACTGGACGTACAGCGGCACCAGGAGGCGCACGGTGGTAGTGCGGCGAGCTCGGGAAAGCGCCCGGCGGCACCCAGACAAGCAGGGTGAAGGAGGGGCCCGCAGGGTTCCTTCCATAGGAGCTGGCAGTGTTCCGTAGGGTCCTCTAGGGTTGAGTAAGTGCCCGCAGGAGTCTGTGGGATTCTGTAAGGTTCTGGAGGGTTCTGCAGGGTTCCGTAGGGGCCCGTAGAGTTCCGTAGTGGCTGGTAAAGTTCCATATGGCCCTGTGGGGTTCTGTATGGACCTGTAGGGTTCCGTAGGGGCCTGTAGGGTTGTGTAAGTGCCCGCAGGGGTTGGTAGGAGCTTGTAGGGTGCCATATGTTTCCGGAGGGTTGTGTAGGGTTCCGTAGGGGTCTGTGGTGTTCCCTAGAGTCCTGTAGATTCTCATACGGTTCCGTAGGGGCCTGTGGTTTTCCCTAGGGCCCTGCAGAGTCTGTAGATTTCCCGGTGGCACTCGGCGGCGCTGTGTCGCTCGCTACCGCGCGTCGAGCTCGGGAGAGCGCCTGGCTGCAACCGGACGCGCAGGGTCAACGAGTGTCTATACCGGGAGAGCGCTCGGCGGCACTCAGAAAGCCGGGGTGACGGAGCGGCGATACGGGAGAACGCTCAGCGGCACTAGGAGGCGCGCTGTGGTACTGCGGCGAGCTACTGAAAGTGCCCTGTGGAACCCAGACAAGCGGGGTGAAAGAGCGGCGATATCGGGAGAGCGCATCGGCACTCGGAGGCGCGCGGTGGTACCGCTGCAAGCGCGGCTGATCTCTCGGCGGCACCCCGAGCACCGTGGTGAAGGTGACGCGCGGAAACAAACATTACAACTCGCAGAGAGTTATAAAGCATATATGTTTATTGCAGCGCTGGGTGCAAGGGGGATTTCTCCGCCAAACTTGTACACCGGTTAGTGAAGCAAGCGTCCATTTATGGTGAAAAGCATACATATTCATTATGGTGGTCATGTTGTTATAATTAAAGGCGTTACTATTCTAATTATTTCCAAGAACTCATTATCAAAAATCTCCTCCCCTGTCCTGACCAGATGGACACCTTTCCCAGACAGTTAGCTTCCACCTCAGCACCTCCTTAGCATGCAGCTGCTCCCGCTATCTTATACACAAGGCCATTTTTTATCTTGGAATGCTGGGGCCCCGAGATTTTGTTCTTTCCCAGGCTGTATTACATCCGCACTAACAACCTGTACCTTACTAACAATCTGTAACTGTTCGTTTTCTGAATCAAGTCCCCCTTTTCTTTCAACTTTGTAAATTCTTTTACAATCACCTGTAACATATTCTCTATCCCCATCTGATTTCTAAAATACTTCCCAGATTCCACTCGTTCACGGAGCTGATGCTTCTTCCATTGAATGTATTCTTCTTTGGCCCCCCGGTACAACACATAAGACATCTAATTAAGGCACACACTAAATTTCCTAACATAAGTATTGCTATTAGAAGTATAAACAGTCGCTTAAGCCAAGCAAAGTTAGGTAACCACGAGGTTAACTTTTCCCAAAGATCAGAAAACCCGAATGTGGTGTCATCTTGCGCAGTCAAATGCAAAATCTGAATTTTAACTATGAGATTTTGTAAGTCCTTCTCTACTCTCCCATTCTCGTTTACATATGAACAACAGCTTTGATTAATCTCTGCACATAAACCTCCTTCTTTCCAGGTTAATAAGTCTAATGCCATTCTGTTTTGTCCCACCACATTTGCTAATGACTGGACTTCTTGTTGAAGTGCTTGTATAGCATCCATTGTAGATTTCTCGAGCACTTCTATAGTGGCCGATATGTTCACAATGGCCTTTTCCAATTCACTGACGCCCAGGAACGGTATAAACCATCTTACAAATCTGTGGAACCTTGTTCCCCTCCTCACTAGAGGGTTTCCCACTCCCCGAATTCTCCTCCAAGGTGTTCTCAACATACCTGAGGGGATTTCAGACTGATTAAACACCGTATCCTGGCTAGTTAGATAGCCTATCTTGCAAGTTCCCTTCCATCCTCCGGGCAGCTGTTTTCTACTATATCCATCTCCACACAACAACCAATACCCTTTAGGTAACTTACAGGGTCCAATAGTTGCCATCAAATTCGCACCTAAAAATTTCCCCGCCTGGTACCATCCATACTCCCAGGAATATCCTTCTCCTTCGGAAATACCACTACTTTTATATGCAACTAGTTGTGTTTTGTCGCAAAAGTCAATATATGTTACCCTTATCCCTGTTAGATCCCAACTTCCCACATCAACAGTTGTCTTATTAATCCAGTACTTGCTCCATCCCCAAGTTGTTGTCTTATTCACCGGCCCACTGTGTCTATATTCCCCGTGTTCCCATGCACAATTGTTATTGCTAATTAATACCACAAACTCTTCTTTCAACAGTTGTAGATCAAATCTGGGTCCTAAGGGGTAGATATTATCATCGTACTCACAATACCCATTCGACTCATCCCCCCCTTTTGCCCAAAATTTAGGCCATGTTCCGTTGGCATTGTTCCAATTGCTTGCTGCCACCCCACATAGAGGCAATTTCATTTCTCCTTTGGGTAGTGTAGTACATACCCAACAGTCTGGCAGATTAGTAGCCCTTATTTCCAGATTTCGTGAATATGTATTCACATCCCGTGTCCCTCCCCCTGATACACAAAGTCCTGGCATGTTGATGACTACTAATGTCATTAATGTCCATCTTTTCATTGGAGGCGAAGCTTCAGGGGTTCGGCCTGCGTTGATGTCCATTGGGGTTCTGGAGCCCTCTTGACGTGAGTCCAATGGATCCAAGCGGCTTGTTCCTTGATCTTTATGGCCGTGTGAGTGGTCAGCAGTACCTGGAAGGGACCTTCCCCCTTTGGCTTCAGTGGTGAATCTGTAAAAGACTTAACATATACATAGTCCCCAGGTTCGATCTCGTGTACTGGTCCATCCAGTCCACGAGCTCTTTTTCCCAGAACCAGTTTTTCTACCTCTCGGAGCTGTTTTTGTAAATTTATCTGGTAATCTGTCAATATTTCATTCCCCAACTCTGTGGATGTCCCATCTTGTACACTATATGGTCTCCCATACAGTATTTCAAAGGGGCTCAAACCTTCTTTGGTTCTGGGTTTTGTTCTTATCCTGAGAAGGGCTAAGGGTAGTGATTGAGGCCAGGCCAAGTTAGCTTCCTGGCCTAGTTTCACAATTTGCGTTTTGATCAAGTGATTCATCTTTTCTACTTGACCACTCGATCGTGGGTTGTATGGGGTGTGAAGTTGCCAGTCTATACCCAATAGTCTGCTTACTTTCGAAACAACCCTTGCAGTGAAATGAGATCCTCGGTCCGAGGAAATTACTGCGGGAATCCCGAACCTTGGTATAATTTCATGCAACAATGCTTTGACCACTTCTCTTGTTTTGTTGGTTCGACAGGGAAATGCCTCTGGCCATCCTGAAAAGGTATCAGTTAACACCAATAGGTATCGAAACCCCCCTTTTCTTGGAAGTTCTGAAAAATCAATTTGCCATTGTTGTCCCGGATAGTTTCCCTTCCCTATCTGGCCTAATTGGACTCTGGGGCCTGTCTCAGGTTTGTTCTGTAAACATACCTCACACTGCTGAGTGACTTGTTTGACAGTGGCGTATAGATTTCGAGCACATATTAGACTGTTCATGTATCTGTAAAATGCCTCTGCTCCCCAATGGGATATTCTATGTTCTGCCATGACCACTGTCCATAATAACGAAAAAGGTCACTTGCTGCTGGGCTATCTGCGCCTTCTGTGGAGAAACTGTATAGCCATTAAGTCCAAGAAAATTTAACAGGCTCACAGTCCATTTTATGAATGTTTCTCTGGTGTCAGGGGCGAGTAATATATCGTCCACATACTGCAAAACCAGTCCTGACCCAAGCGGGCGTTTCCACTGTTCCAAGTCTTTAGCTAGCTGATTTCCAAAAAGTGTCGAGCTATTTTTGAAGCCCTGCGGTAGCACAGTCCATGTAAGCTGTGTTTTCCTCCCAGATTCTGGGTTTTCCCATTCGAATGCAAATAAAAGCTGGCTCTCTGGGCTCAAAGGCACGCAGAAAAAAGCATCCTTTAGGTCCAGAACGGTAAACCATGCCAATTCAGGTACCAGTTTAGTTAGAAGAGTGTATGGATTTGCTACTACCGGATGCAAATCCTCAACAATTCTGTTGATAGCTCTGAGGTCCTGCACTATTCGATAGCTACCATCCTAATTACTATCTTAACTAATTAACATCTTAGCTACCATCCATTACCATCTTAACAGGTAATATTGGAGTGGTTTACTCTGATTCACATTCTTTCAGCAGCCCATACTCAATAAACCGATCTATAGTTGGTCGGATCCCCTCCCTGTCCTCTAATCTAAGGGGATACTGTTTAACTCTCACCGGTCGTGCTCCTTGTTGAGGCTTTATCACTATTGGCGAAGCATTTTTTGCTCTCCCCGGCACTCCCGAGGCCCAGACCCCCGGATAAATTTGGGCTTTAATCTCCTCAGGCACTCCTGTAGAAATGGGAGTTCCTATTAGGGCCAAACTTTGTATTTCAATTAGTTGATCTTCTCTTATCCGGAGTTCCATTTTTCCCTTTTTTGAATTTAAATTCTGCTCCCAATTGCTCTAATAAATCTCGCCCTAACAGGGGTCTCGGCGAATTTGGCAGATATAAAAATTTGTGTATCCCCAATTGTTTTCCCAATTTGAACTTAAGAGGTTTGAGAAAATATGCCTTTTCACTCCGGCCAGTGGCTCCTGTTACTGTTATAAAATCAGTATCGATAGGGGTCAGAGCTTGATTTAAAACCGAATACGTTGCTCCTGTATCCACCAAAAATTCTATTTCTTGTGGCTTTTTCCCTAGCCTTAGGGTAACCAGTGGATCCGCTAGGGTAGATTCCCCCGGTCCCCGTCAATCTTCTTTATAATGGGCCTGAATTTTTTCTTTTCGTCTTTTTGGGCACTCATTCTTCCAGTGCCCTCTCTGCTTACACTATGCACATTGATCTCTTCCTAATGGTTTCCTAAAATTCCCTGCTTTCGTTTCCCCCCTTGCATGTATTGCTACCACCAGTGCCCGTCTGTCCCTTTTCTTATCCTTCCGGTTTTTAAACACTCTCCATGCCTCATCTAACAGAGTCTCTAGATTTCTGCTGTCGGTTGTTCTCAGTTTTTGCAGCTTCCTCCGGATATCGTTGGCAGACTGCCCTAAAAAGAGAGACACTAACTGCTGGATTCCTATCTCTGATCCAGGGTCCGAGGGGGTGTAGCGTCTCATTGCATCTCGTAATTTATCCAGAAACTCCGAGGGACTCTCCTTCGGCCCTCGTCTTACAGCATACAGCATTGACCAGTTAATGGCTTTCGGGATAGCCCTCTCCATCCCTGTTATAATCCCATCTCTGTAAGTTTCTAGCGCCTCTGAGTGAATGCTCCTGTTTGGGTTCCAGTGAGGGTTCTGCAAAGGGAAGTGTTCTTTAATGTCCCTTCCTGAATCTTTCAGTTGGTCCGTGGCTATATTGTGAGCAGTTTTTAAAACCAGTTGTTTCTCAGTTTCTGTTAGGTGATCTAATAATAACTGGATATCACTCCAGTCAGGATTGTGCTGCTTTACCAGAAACTGAAAATGTCTAGTAACCCCTACGGGATCATTCCGATAGTTCTTTGCCACGCTTTTCCAGGTTTCTAAATCAAATGAGGAAAAAGGGACTTTTATCATTACAGGTAGTCCGTCCGGAACCATGGCTTCCATTAAGGGTGCTTGAATCGCTGCTTGCTCTGTCCTTTTCCGAGTACGGGACGATACAGGGCTGTCAGGTGGGGTTTTGGATTCAGTTTTGGAATCAGCTTCAGTTTCTCTATCTTCTTGAGGAAACCTTACCCCCTCCCAACGGTCTTCTATTCCCCTAACCGATGGTAAGTAAGTGTCAAGAAAATAGTCTTCTTTAAGATCCCGAATCTTTTCCGGCTTTGTGCATCTCTGCCCTATGCTACAGGCTGAACAACATCTTTTTATAGTACCTTTCATTTCTCCTCGTCTTTCTTTCTCTAAGGCTAGTACCATCGGGTCTTGTGGAGGTAACAGCCCGCAGTCCCGTTGGTACTCTGTGTGGTTCCAAAGGGTGAAAAACATATCCGCATATGTGACTTCATCCCACTTTCCTTCCTTTCTAAGGAACAGCATTAATTGTAGTATAGTATTGTAATTAAGAGTCCCTTTCAGGGCCATTTCTCCTGATCATCTAATTTGTAAAGGGGCCACCTTTGATTACAATATTTAATTAAGGTTTTCTTGTCCACGCTGCCACCTGGTGAGCCCCCGATCTCCTTCCAGTGTGCTAAAACACACCCTAGGGTACTACTTTTCAGTATCTCACTTCCTTGATTTTTGCCCATTTTATGTTCCCTTACCCCCTTAGTTCAGAGGCGATCCTGATCTCCGTGTGTCACTTAGGTGTTACCCCCC